>NW_015386966.1:57098-75557 GCF_001527695.2 Protobothrops mucrosquamatus
TTTAAATAGGGATAATTTTTAATGATTTTAAAGTTTCAGGGGATTTTTAAGGGTAATTTTAATTGATCGGCCTGTTTAAATATTTCTTTTTAATTCGGCTTTTAATTATTGTATTTGTATTGTAGTTTTTATGAGGCTGTTAGCCGCCCTGAGTCCCATGAGGAGAAGGGCGGGGTATAAATTAAATTATAAAAATAAATAAAATAAAATAAATAAATAAATGAACTTCAAGCTCAATGAATATCCAGAACCTGGTTATAAAATTGCCTGCAGGTTGTGTAGCATTGTAGGAAGAAATCTGTGTTTACTGTATGGTAGCCAAAATCTGAAAGAGTCTGGTAGCACCTTTTCTTGCTGACACAATTTTATTAAAAGGCATAAGTTAAAAGCATTTAATGAAATTTGTTACAATAGTTGCAAAAGATGCTACTAAACTCTGAATTGTAGCACACTAGCATGTGTCTGAGTAAAAGTAAGTGTTGCAAGTATAAAGAAACAATAAGGAAAGCTTCAGAGGACGTAGAACAGTGCTGACTTTGGGGAGTCTGTGAACCCACTTGAAATGTTTTTCTGTGGAGTGTGGTATTTATGCTCATCATGGCTACCATGGGATCCATAGTTTGTAACAAAATGTCAATTTTTCAGATTTTCCCTCTTAAATGGCAACTTCATAGAATGTAAATTAGCCGTGTTACAGAAATATACAAGCTAAAAGTTCCAAACATACCATATATCCATATGAAAAAGAAAAAGGGAAAAAAACACCAGATAAAATATGCAAGCACCACGCCCAAATAAGCTAATGAAAATCAAGCACAGTTCACACCCCAAATATCTGGCGAAACAGTCAGGCAAATGCACATCACATCAAAACAAGCTCACAGATCGTAAAGGTGAGGATAAATATTAGGTACATGCACATGCAAGTATACACAAAACTATCCTTTAAGCTCTCAGGGTGCGCATTATCACATCTCTTTCTCCTTAGAATGCTTACTATCGGTTAACTTTTTATTTTCATCTCTGTTGGATTGCTGATCAAGCAGCAAATGCAAGAACTAAGGTGCAATCACCTAGTATTTTTTTTAGGTGTGTCTCTAGAACTCAGGCATTCTTGGTAGTAACTATGATATTGAAGACTGCCATTTTAGTTTGTAGCATTTGAGCTTACAGTTTTTAAAAAATCTTGAAAGCTAGCCACATAAATTACAATAAATGTGAATCCTTGGCAGTTTGTTTTGTCCCTTGAACTCATCCAGAAGTGCCTCTATACCAACATTTCCCAATCTTGGCAACTTTGGCTCCCAGAATGCACAGCATACTGTGGCATTGAAATATACATTTCTGAGTGTTGTCAATTCAGGAAACATTGATCTAATTCTGTAGATTTTTTTCCCAAATAATTTTTGCTCTGTTATATACCTACTGCTTTTAAACCATTTGAAATATTGTCACTGATAGCCAACTCTCTTTGATTCATCAAGCAGGATTGGAAAGTGGAAAACTAATAAAAATGAAAGTAGACCGAACTAAGCTGAAGAAAACGCCCACTGAGGCTGTAAGTACCATCTTTTATCATTTTGAGTTCCTCATAGAAGCAGTGCACAGCTTTAATATGTACATGGCATACTAGAATGAGATTAAAGGAAGACGTTTGACTAGTAATTTGGTATGACCCTGGGTTATGTACTTTTTCATTTATTAAATTTGTATGCTGCCCATCTCACCAAGGGGTGACTATATGCAGCTTACAGCTAATCACTTCTTTATTACAAGTTCCTTAGAAAACATAGGGGGTTTTTTTCACTTGTTTCAGTGTGTTAGAAATCAACTGCCTTTAAGATAAGTCTGCTTGACTTGACATATACTACATCTATCTTGATGAAGTAATTTCAAGAGCCACGAATCCCTTTGGTCCAATATTATAGGAAAAGGCTCCTCTTACTCTTTGTCTCTAGTATTGGTTGAAGTGCTTCCAGGCTTGTTGGTTGGTTGCAGGTTTCCTTACAGTGTTTATTGAAGTCGCATAGCTTGGAAGACCTAAGTATGTTAGAGAAATCCATACCCTCTGATGTAGCTGTCCAGCCTTGGAGCCCCTTCAAGTGACCCAGAGAGACTTGTGTTTACAGTCTCCTGCAGTGGTCCCTGGAATCTCACACATGAGTCAACTGAGAGAACCGTCGTACTTGCCAAGGGGGATTTGGGCTAGCCATCTTCCACATAGGTTGTAGGATTCTCCCATAGTGCACTGTAGCTATAATGAGAAAAAGGTTGAGAGGACTAAGGAAATCTTAGTTTGCAATACAGGTTTGTGGAAATGTTTCTTCGAAGGTTCTTTTAAGCAAAGATTTCTCTGAAATGTCACACAGGCCTTCCTTCCTCTAGGATGGATCAGTTAACAGTAACACTGAACCATTCATTATAAGAACTGATATTCAGTGTGTTTGGGGAACCCTTATGAATATTTTTTTTCCTGGGGTCATTTAGGATGACCAGTAAATGCTGCATGTTTGGCTCCTTGGGTATCATAGAGAGTAATCCAGGTTAAGGATAGGAGCAAGAGTTAAAATGTATGTGATTTGGTTTGTTTCCCCCACCCATAAACATGCACTCAAGTTGTCACCATTAAGGCAATGTTTGCATAATCTGTTATACTTAATAATCTTCTCAAGCCTTTCCTAGAAAAAGGTACTCTCAAATGCCAACTGTTTTCCTTCCTTCTATGACTTAAACACATGTACCCTCCTTGGTGGATTACTAATTTGCAATATTCCTTTCCATTTAAGGGGAGCAAGTATTAGTACTGTGTAAGCTCAGTTCTTCTCCTGTACATACATCTTCTTTATCAGTCAGCAAAACAGTATGAGAAAAGACTGGAATTCTTTCTCATTTCCTGGTTTTGGTTCCTCTTCTTCCTCTCCAGCTATCCCAAATGATAACTTTATTGGGATTGCAGTTATTACACTACAAGTGAGCAAAAGCTAATGTCCCAATCAATAACTAAGCATGCAACACAAGGCCACTAACTTACAGCGTGTTTTTATATGGCCATCCACTTGCCAAGCAGCTTTAATGTTGGATGGCTGACAACATTAAAAAATAACCCAAAAATACTGATAATAAAAACTAAAAAATAATAAATTCACCTTGGACATATTAATAAACACTTGACAATTCGTGTAGTATCCAGGCTTAGTGGCTTATGTGAAATTGTTCGTTGTATGCCAAAAAGATGAAGGGAAAAAGGACATGGATACATAAATAATGAAGGAGCACTGTTATACAATGAATCTTATCCTGTGTTCAGCCTGCAGACTGCAGAGCCTTGATAGACAAACTCAAGATTTGCAATGATGAACAGCTGTTGCTGGAACTCCAACAGATCAAAACATGGAATATTGGGAAGGTACGTGGTGATGGCAAATGTATATATTATGTATGTGAATATTATAAGCTTTATTATTTTGAAGAATTTTAAAAAATCTTATTTACATGTTTTCATTTGTGACAGGACTTAGGTTGTTTCATCAGTGGTCCGAGAAATAAATGTTACCACCCAATTCTCTGTAGGGTTTGTTTTGATTCTGCTATTCTGTCCTTAAGAAACTCATATAACTAGTCCTTGTTTTATGACTATTTATTCAGCGATCATTCGAAGTTAGGAAGGTACTGAAAAAAGTGACTTACACTTATGACCATCGCAGTGTCCCAGGGTCAAATGATTGCCCTTTGCAATCTTCTCAGGGACTTCTGATCAGCAAAGTCAATGGGAAAAGTCAGATTAGCGAATTATCTACAATAAAAAGGTTGTGAAGCCAGATGCGACTCCCTTTAGCAATGCAGTTCCAGTTGGGGGTCGTAACTTTTTGATTCCCATATCTTAGTGTATTTGGCTGATGTTAGAAGTGAATGGAGGATGCTGTGAGTTATTGATGATCCTTGCTTACCAATAATAATTGGAACTGGGAAATCAATTGCTTGATGTCATGTGACTCTATTGACCATATGACAGCAGTCTCAGTTGTCATTGTTAAGCGAATCCTTTGCAGCATCCTGTAGTCACAGGATTGCCATTTCCAATGTGCTCCCAGTTTCGCCAGTGACTTTGCTTGTTGGAAGCTGGCAGCGGTCACAAATGGCGATCATGCTGTACAGGGATGCTATGAAAGCCACACCACAAGGATGTATAAGTTTCCCTCATTTAGCACCGTCATAACTTTGGTTTCTCAATGAGTGGATGCTAAGTGTGGTCTACCTGTAGTTCTGTGGGTGGAATGACCAACAATTTTTCCCCCAGAGGCCTGTGATAACTGCCAGTATCTATGCAATGTGCATAGCCTGTCTCCTGAATGCTTTTGTCTTTTTTCAGTGTGAACTTTACCACTGGGTGGACCTTCTCGACAGATTTGATGGCATCCTGGCTGATGCTGGACAGACTGTGGAGAACATGTCATGGATGCTAGTGTGTGATCGGCCAGAGAGAGAACAGCTGAAGGCCCTGCTGTTGTCAGTGCTGAACTTCACTGCCCTACTCATAGAATACAGCTTTTCTCGTCATCTGTACAGCTCTATTGAGGTGACATGCTGCTATTGAAACAATAGATTTAGATAAATAGGATAGAGGTGAAATTGAAATGCTAAGTCTTAACAGATTGTGGCTTTAATAGTGTAAGGCACTTTTGTTTGGAACAGAATTCTTCATACTGTTTCTTGAGTAAAAGAAGCTGATTGAAGAATTTAGAAATTAATACTTTGCATTTATGTAATTCTTTACCATATCCAATGTGTTTCATGTAGTGCTCTGCTAATTTTTCATTCAGAAAGCTTGTATACAGCCAGTATTCAGTATTCAGCCAGTTGTAACTAAGTGGGAATTAAGGAATAGTAATTTAAAGCCACATACTCGCTCCATAATAAAAGCAGTTTTAATTAGGAATTTCTCTTAATGACAATACTGCAAGGATATCACAAAGAAGGAGAAGGAGACAATTTCACACTTAAATGGGAAAAATAAAGTTTCTGTTATTGATCATAATTTCTCAATGTATTGATTATTTTGTCCTGGCTTCATCTAGCACCTCACAACGCTATTGGCATCCTCTGACATGCAAGTGGTTCTTGCTGTGCTAAACTTACTATATGTGTTTAGCAAACGCTCCAATTACATCACACGTTTGGGCTCTGACAAGAGGATGCCTCTTCTGTCTCGGCTGCAGCACTTGGCAGAGGTAAGACGCTACAAAAGAAGAACAAGCATTGTCTAGTACCTAATGTTAATTTTGAAATTTTAATTATTGCTCAGTATATTAAATAGCAATAACGTTACTATTTTAAGGGTTGGAAGTGTCAGTTATTGAGGAAAATATTTTGAATCAGAAGGAAGGATATTGTAGGGAATTATATCATTGGTGTCATCTGACACATTTTTTCTTTTTACTGCTATATCTGTAATATGGATTCTTTCACATTTGAGCAAAGGAGGCAATATTCACTGGTATGTGTGTGGTTTTCTACATGACTATATACTAGGTATTGTAGATTGTTACCTGGTAGTGGCAAAGGGACTTACACACCCTAATGATTCTATGAGCTGCAACATTGGGAGTGTACACTCCAAAAGAATTACCCACGACAGGCAGATTGTAGATAAGAGATCAGAGTAAATATAATCTGCTGGAATAGGGAATGGCAACCCAACCCAATCCAATCCAGTATTCTGCCCAGAAAAGTAAGACATTCACAATCAGGACTGTGTCGGCATGCTATTGCAAAATGACCCCCTGGTCAGAAGTTCTCCTGTATTTAGATGAAGAATATTTCTTGTAGAGAATGTGTTTATTGAATAAAACAAAAATTAAAATGTGTAACTAGGCTATGTGCCTAAACAAAAGTTCATAAAGAGTTCAACAAGGAATCCATTACCCCATCTTCATCTTAAGTTTCACCACCAGGTATCCAGTGAACTTCTGGGTAAGGTCAGAGGGCAGACAGGTTAGCACTGGTGCTTGTGATGTGGCAACATTAAAGCTGAAAAGATGTTTAGCTCTTGTTGTGTGCAGGGGCAAAAGAAGATTTTGATGTGCAAAGATAGGCATACCATTAACAAGCAGAATATCAGGGTCACAAACCAAGATCACTTAATGTCAGAGAGAGTCAAGATTTGAACGTTGATATTCTGTGAACTGAAATGGACTGGAAGGGGTCACTTTATGTCAAGACAGTATCAGATCTGCAGATAAGAAAATCTTATCAGAAATAGAGTAGCCATCATTGCTCGCAAAAGGGTGTCAGAATCTGTTTGAATGTAACTTCCAAAATTACAGGACAATTTCAAGTTAAATTCAAGCTAGTCAGTATTACAGTTATCCAAGTCTGTATTCCAACCACAGAATCAGAGGAGTTGAGTGTTAATTCTATGTTGTTCTGTGTACTGACATGATTTACAATATATCAGTACAACATAAAAAGTCATACTAATTATAAAAAGTTAGAAGTAAAATAGCATCTGGAAAATATGGAAAATTGGTTTCTGTGATCAGAATGAAACAGGAGGCAGTTGCCAAGAAAATTCTATCTTCTTCCAACAACTTAAACAATTCTACACATGATAGGCAACACCAAAATAAACTAATATCTACAAGCAATGATATAGAAGATCTCTTTGGTCAGCAAAACAAAGTCCTGGTACCAACTGCACTCAGATCACAAACTCCTTACAAAATTACAATTTAAAGGAAACGACTAGAATCAGGACATCGGCAGGGTACAACTTGAGCCATATCCATTATGATTATGTGGTAAAGAATAGGTTTAACGGATCAGATTTGATAGAATCAGGAGTTTAAGACTCATTAATATCATTAAAAATCCCAAGTCAATAAAAGAACTCCAAATTGCAAAAAGTGAAAAAGAACATGAAATAATGTTTACCTGATACACCAAAAATAGCTGAAGAAAGGTAGAAAGCAAAAAGCAAGTGGAAAATCAGCTGAACTAAATACTGAATTCCAGAGAGCAAGAAAAGGCAGAAAGTCATATCGATATAAGCCAGGGGTGTCAAACTGCCGGCCATGGACCAGATATGTCACGCGGAAGCCGCACCCACCCCAGCTCCAGCAAGGGGGGAAAAGTCACGATACGTTGCAACACGTCACGTGACAGCGGCAAGTTTGACACCCCTAATATAAGCAATGTAAAGAAAGTGAAGATAATAGTCAAATGTGAAGGATATTTATTTTCTTATTTATTGAAGAAAATTTGCAGGAAATAAGATTTTTTTTAATATATAGAAATGATCATGATATAATTCAAGGTAAAGATCCAGCAGAGGTGGGGGGGGGAGGGGAAGAATTCCAAGGTCAGTGATATATACTGAAGTTTGATCACTGAACAAAATGCCTGTCATTTTGGTTAAATCAGTTCTAGAAAATAAATAGATGAAAAATCAAGAGAATTGTCTAAAACCTTACAGAGTGATAGAGTTGAATGTCTATGGAGATTCTCAGTCATCAGAACTGAAGAAGCTTCTTGGATGAGAAGCAAAACGTCTTCAAGGAAAAGCAAAGTCCAGTTGTCTTTTGAAAAAAAACACACCTTTGATACAGTTGAAATGTTAATTACAATTATAAGCAAATAGGGCAGTGATGGCGAACCTTTTAGAGACCGAGTGCCCAAAAACTGGTCCCGCCCCCACTCCACCCCCTGCCGTGCCCCTGCTCCGCCCCCACCCCGTCCCCCATCCTGCCTGCCCGCAGGGCCACTCACCGCCTCCAGGACCTGCCGCAGATCGCCCAGGCAGCCCAGCAGTGCCATGGCCACGCCTTCTACCCGCGCCCCGCAGCATCAACTGTGCGGGATGGGGCGTGAGGGCAGAGTCTTGTCTACACTGCCTGGTTGCCATGTCCTTGGCTGCGCTGCTCCGTGTGGGCCACACTCGAGGGCGACTCTCCTCCAGGGGGGCTGCTGGTGAGGGGGTCGTGGGGGGAGGCGAGGCTGGGGCAACGACACGTGTGCCCACAGAGAGGGCTCCGAGTGCCGCCTCCAGCACGCGTGCCATAGGTTCGCCACCACTGAAATAGGGAAAACAGCAGTGGTAGAGAGATGTGGAAGTATCAATGTATATTCCAGTAATAGAATGGGCAGCTCTAAGAGATGTTCAGACTACTGAACAATTGCGCTTGTTTCACATGCGAGTAAGATAATGGTCAAGCCTTCATCAGTACAAGGAACAAGTATTGTCAAATGCTCAAAGTGGATTCAGAAAAGGCAAAAATACCCCCAAATCACATTGCTCACATCTAATGGATAATGAAGCAGCAAGGAAATTCTAAAAAAGATTATTATTTTTATTGCATGCATGGGATATTGCATGGGATTTTTTACTTTTGATTCCCAACAAATTATGGATAGCTTTGAAAAACCTACTATATCAGGTCACCTCATTTATGTATGATGACCAGGAAGCAACTGTTAGAGCAGAATAGGAAGCAAATAAATGGTTCATAATTGAAAAGTGTTCTAAAGCTGTATACTATCATTTTTTTTTTCATGTAATGATGTGCCTCAAGATGATTGGAATGCCATATAATTTATTTTTCTTAGTACTTAATTAACTATGGCTACAATATCAGTGACTTGCATGTGTATTTCAATTGGGAAATGAAAAGAAAGTAAATAGATTGCCTTTCTAAAGGCAGAGGCCTTGGCTTGGCTGACCGAGTTCATGCATCTCGGAAAATAGTAACATGATTTATCTTGCCTTTATGAATTCTGCCAAATTGATGCTTTCTCTGCAAGCAATGCACACATAAATGTGTGAACCCTGTCAGTTGATTGTATTTTTTAATTTTGCATTTGGGTTCACATAGTTGAAAAGCTTTAAAAAAAAAATCATAGGATGCTGAACTGCCCATAACAAGTGAGTTCATATGTCACACTAAACAAAAAGCTTCACCATACTTCTAGTACCTCTTAGGACAAATGAGCATAGATACTTTTGATTGTAGCTTTCATGTTCCTGTTTCTTTATAGAAAAAAGATAAATATTACTGAAGAGAAATGTGGTTTGTCTAAAATGGCTTCCCTGAGATTCTGTTGCATGTGAAAATTTTTTGCATAGTCTCTCTGTATTCTCTGACAATTCCGCATTCAGTAGTAGTCAATGTTCTTTTGTGTTTGACCATGTGGAAAGGTATCTTTCCAAATTCTAGTAATGTCTTGATTTGGGAGCCAGGATTCGTTAGTGTAGGCTTTCTGAGCATTATCCAGAACTTGTCATTTAGTTTTGACAATAAAGCAATATAAAGGTTTAGATGAAAATGAGCCATCATGACTTTCTTTTTATATGCAGCAGTAAACAAGAGCAGACCAAAATACGTAACCATTTAATGTATTATACATTTGAGTTTTTCTTCTAGAATTACAGTGTACTTTTTGAATCAACTCATTTTTAAGGTTTTCATCCTTTTGTCCTATAGAGTTGGGGTGGCAAGGAGAATGGCTTTGGCCTTGCAGAATGTTGTAGAGATTTGCACATGCTGGTAAGTCTTGCATTTTGACCTTCACCTTGCTATCCTGGCACTACATTTGGTAGCTTGATTTGTAGTTGCTTTTTCATGTATATGAGTATTTGCTACTGTGGAAAACAGAGCTGGTCCATCAGAAACATTACCTACCTACCTACATACATGCATATATACACACATGAAATAAAAGTGAAAAAAAAAGGGATTTATAAGGGTTTTTCCTTAAGATAATGGATAATAATAAGGGACTTTGTCCCCAGTGTTCACATACTGAAAGTTTGTTTGTTGGTATATGTGATATTGTTTGTTGAGGGTGAGCAGTGCACAATATCGGAAGTTTGGGCATTTTGAATATCCTTGAATAAAAAAATTGGGGTGTTCTTCATGTGTGTAGCTCTTTTAATTCCTTGAATTGGTAGAAACCCCACCTTTGCAATCTTAGGATTTTGGAAATTGCTGGAGTTGCTTTTCTAATGAGGAGAATAGTGTTATGTTTTGAAATGGCTGTTCTTTGAGGTGAAGGATGTTGTTGTAGACAAAATCAGTGGGTGTTTTTTATGGATGAGAATCAGTCATTTGCAGTAGAATGTTTAGTCTATTGTTCCTTAGAGAAGTTACATCTTCCAGGAGCAGCACAAATGGTACAGCTACTATTGTATCAAAACAGAGATGATTATTTTAAGTCTCCAAAATAGGAAGCAATTCATTTTTTAAAGAGCAGTCTAATTTGCTGTTGTAGTGATAACTGAGAATAATAGAAGTGGATGCTCCAAGGAACACTTTTTTTCCTGAGGGGCTTATTACCATGACTTTAGAGGATATTTTTTGAAACCCTTTTTTAAAACTGGGTTCAAAAATTATTTTAGGGCTTAGGAGATTCAGGCCTCTATAGCCTTGGGCATATTGTTCTTCATATTGTTGGGGACTGCTGAAAGTCATTATTTCTTTTTGGTATTATTTCTTTTACGTATGATGATTGAGATATCAGCAGGGGTCCCTCTGCATCACCATGTCTTCATACCTAATCTTAACTTCTTACATCTTAATCCTCTTCCTCCTCCCACTTGCACATAAATATAAGGAGAATTAGTGGGTGGTGATATCAACCCGTTGGCAAGTGCATCAGTTCAGTCTCAGGGTGCACTGTCCTTTGAGCCAGCAGGTTTTGCTTGCCTTCCCCCAGTCCAGAGAGAGGTGGATATGATTTTTGGAAAGGGTGTTTGCCATCTGGTTTATTCTGATTCCGTACTGTGATCTGTACACAGAAATACCCTCCCAGTGCAACTACACTACACTTTGAATTCTATGCAGAGCCAGGGGCCGAAGTCAAAGTGGACAAAAGGGTGAGTCTCCTACAGACTTGTTCTTGAAAGGTTTTCTGGGAAATGGGTGGGAGCAAGATTTGGCAAACAAACCCACTTACATTATAAAAAGGACTATAATCAATCTGTAAGAGAAATGGGAAACTTTCTTGCCACTGAGTGAACACTAAGATGGAGGAAGTTAGTTTAGGTATGAGAAGGTATGTTGATTTTTAGTCTTGAGGATAACAACCACTGTAGGGTTTCAGCGATGTTGCAACATTGCTTATTTGTCCTCTTACTTGGGAAGAGTTTGCTTTCCTGTGCTGTTTTCATTTTTTAAATTACATGGCCCTGCGAGTATATTTCCATAGTATCGCCAGTTGTGAAAATATGGATAAAAACTGAACAGCTGATAGCTTTTGATAGCAGCCCAAATTACTGGAGTACTTCAGTGCAGAAATACAGATCTTTCATTTCCAGGCAGTCCCTTTGTATATCTGTAAAGAAACTTATCCCTTAATACCCTTTCCTGAAAATTTCCCTCCTAGGTATGGATTTATGAGGCAGCATTTTTTTTTTTCAAATAGCGCTGGCCAGCATAGTAATCCATATTGAAATACGTCTGAATGCCACACAAATGCCAGGTCTGACTGTTAACCAAAGCCTCACCTCTTGTGGTGATTTCTTAAAAAGTTCAGGACCACAGTTGCTAATCTGCCATGTCTTCCAACAAACTGACTTTCAGCATCCTTTTGTTTTCAGACTACCAGCAACACACTACATTATATCCACATAGAACAACTTGATAAGGTAAATTAGCTTTCTGTATTAAAGTAGGCTTTAAACTGTTTCATTTTTGTATTGATGGCTTCTAAGTTGCTGCTGCTTTTTCAATTCAGATTTCAGAAAGTCCCTCTGAAATTATGGAATCCCTCACCAAAATGTACAGTATCCCAAAGGATAAACAGGTACACTGAATAATTTTTTTCAAGGCGATAAGCTGAATTTATTGCAGAATGAGAAGAAGAAGCTAAAAGTGCAGGGAGCCTTGAGAACTGAAGAATCCCAAATCCCCTTGTAATTGGAATTATCTTGGTGTGGTGGGGCACTTTATGAATTGCAAATTCTATATTAATTTTCCATTTCTTGTTGCCCATCCTGGCCTCTGTTTTCAACATTGGAGAGAATAAATGAGTGTGTGTGTGTGTGTGTGTGTGTGTGTGTGTGTGTGTGTGAGAGAGAGAGAGAGAGAGAGAGAGAGAGAGAGAGAAAGAGAGAGAGAGAGAGAGAGAGAGCTTAGTCTTGAGGGTGACAATGATATTTTGGATTTCTTCTATGTCAAAATATTCTACAAAGAACAGTGAGCTCATAATTAAATAGTATTTGTTCAGCACCTGCAGTATTGGTTATTAGGGAATATCAGGAAACAATAAGAGAGATCATTCCTTCTCATTTCAGTGATGTAAAGTAAAACCTTGAGTATTCAGGAGGAAGGAATCCCTATTGGATGTCTTTTAAATCCGAGTTTGTTATTTGCATCTATTTTTGCTGTTTATCACTACATAGATATTGTAAATTTGTGGAAATAACATAAGAGACATCAACATATAAATTACTGAAAATAACAAGAATGTTATCCAAATCTGAACAAAATTTGGATAAAATGTACGTTTGCATTGTTTGGGGAGAGGGCAGATACCTGTATGAAAGCAGTTTTGACCATTGCGTTCTAAGTCTGGTAAATGGAGGTCTGCTAAATTGAAATTTTACTTTGTCATTTTTTTCCATACTTTATTGACATATATAGTTCAGATGGTAGATCTTGGTGGTATGTGGTATATCTAATTATGTTTGGTGCTTATAAAATCATTGCAATTTAATTTTCTTGTAGATGCTGCTGTTTACACACATTCGCTTGGCCCACGGCTTTTCCAATCATAAAAAGCGGTTGCAAGCTGTCCAGGCCAGACTGCATGCCATTTCTATATTAGGTGAGGATGTTAGCGGGTGGGGTTTTTTTTACTCTGGGTAATGCCAGGATTGAGAACGTGAGTTTATGCAAAGAGAATTGGGGGTATCTTTAAACTTGAGAACCTTAATTCAGATTCTAGATTGCTTTTTTAGAAACTTACCTTGATATAACAATTGAAAAAGAACAACCCAAAGAAATACCTGAACATATCTAGCAAAATTTGAAACAGACATTCTTTGACCTAAATGAGAAGTTCCCAAGTACAGGTCGTTCTCGACTTGCAACAGTTTGTTTAGTGACCTGTCAAAGTTACAACAGCACATGACTTATGACCGTTTTTCACATTTATGACCATTGCAGCATCCCATGGTCATGTAATCAAAATCTGGGTGCTTGGCAACTGACTCATAGTTATGACGGCTGCAGTGTGCCAGGGTCATGTGATCACCTTTTGCGACCCTATAACAAGCAAAGTCAATGGGGAAATCAAATTCACTTAACAACCATATTACTAACTTAACAACTGCAGTGAATCATTTAACAACTGGCAAGAAAAATTGTAAAATGGGGCAAAACTCACTTAACCAGTGTCTCACTTAGCAACCTCAATTTTGGGCTCAGTTGTCATAAGTCGGGGACTACCTTGTAATTCAAGCCCTATGAGAGGAAGTATTCCAAAGTCAAAGGTCAGCTTCAAGATATAACCAGAAATGTTTAATTAACAGGCAGTTGATTAACTTTTTTTGATATTGAGATCATCGAATGTGGCCAGTCTAAGTTAGTAATTGTGTATTGCTATAATTATAATTGGAAAAAAGTGGGGAAAAAATCTGATTTATCTTGGTCTGATATTTATTTATTTTTTTTACAAAAACTGTCATTTTGACGGGTGTGTAGACTTTCTACATCCTCTGTAAGTAGTTTAAAGTAGTCTCATGGAGTGTGGTAGTATTCTCACTTGAAACAGGTAGTCTATGACTTAACAACTGTTTGTTTAATGATCGCTCAAAGTTATATTGGCACTGAAAAAAGTGACCCACAAGCAGCACTCACACAAGCATTGCGGGATCTCCCCACAGTCACGTGATCAGAATTTGGACACTTGCCAGCCAGCATGTATTTGTGATTATCGCAGCATCCTGGGGTCATGTGATCACCATTTGTAACCTTCCCAGCTGTTTGTTTGACAAGCAGAGTCAATGGGGGGAAGCTAGATTTGCTTAACAACTGCCTGATCCACTTAACAAGTGCAGTGATTCACTTAACAGCTGTGGCAAAAAAAATGTCTGTTTTTTTAATCAGGCGTGACTCACTTAATAAACACTTTGCTTAGAAAGGGAAATTCTGGTCCCAATTGTGCTTGTAAATTGAGAACTACCTAGTATTACTTTCCATTGTTAAGGCACATTATGTATGACATTAGCCAAGACTCTCTTAATAGTAATAATATTTAGCTGGTGTACCTGATGAAAGGAAATCCTTATAACAGGACATAAGGATATAAATCCTTGTATTCTTTTATCTAAGACAGACACGTCAAACTCGCAACGTCATGTGATGTTGCGCAACGTATCAGGACAGTTTTGCCATTGCCGGCAATGGGGTGGGCGTGGCTTCCACGTGATGCATCTGGCCCGCGGGCAGTTTGGCACCCCTGATCTAAGAGGAGTAGTAATTTAAGAACACGAGGCTACTAATCTGTTTTTGCAAGAGAGCGTGATAAGATGTTCTCCCAGCCTAAGATTAGTAGAATAATACAATATGTTTTACTGCAACTGGGTTCAGGTTTTTACAAGTCTCTACAGTTTAATGCTAGTTCCAAACACCTGAACTTGCAAAAAAATAATTCCTGCCAATCAAACATCACATGTTGCTTAACATTGCCAGTGGCCTCTTGTGGAGTTGTTAGGATAACATGAAAGAGAAAATTTAAAAAAAAAAATACAAAGCTTCCATGTTTCAAGGTGAATAATTCTCGCTCTTTATTTTTTTTTATACCAGGACACCAGTTTCAATGGACTTTTAAAATGTTGGTTGTTAAGATATACTTCATATATTTGCTGTATTCCTTCATAGCTATCGTGACTAAATCTGTGTGACAAAAATATAAAAACCTATCACACTTTCATCTTTCATTCCTTGCATTCTCTGGAAACAGCTGATATATAGCTCCAAGAGTAGAAGTTTATGTTACTAGAAATAAAAAGTACTCACTCAGTTGACGTAATAGTTGGATTTGCTTTTTCTCTCCTTTAACTACTGAAAATTGTTAACGGCCTACCTCTTTTTCCACAGTATACTCAAATGCTTTGCAGGAATCTGCCAACAGCATACTATACAATGGGTTGATAGAAGAGTTAGTGGATGTGCTGCAAATTACAGATAAACAATTAATGGTAAGTGTATTTATCCAGCTGAGGTTTGGCAAAGAAAAATTGCTGCTCAATTGGTACCAAACTGGACTGAGCGACTATTGACTTTCTTAGATGTTTCCTGCTTTATTTTAATTATTTATCATCAGAAACCAAATACACAGATGATTTAAAGCAAATGAAAAGTGCAAGGCAAATAAAAAAGGCAGTTAGGATTAATTTTTAAAATCTTCTGTACCGTGAGAACTAATCCAAAACCCAGTGGCAAGAATATTTATTGGTTAATAGTCCTTTACAGCAATTGCAGTTAAACTTAGCAATTCTGGAAGTTAACAGCTGACTGATTTATAAGATTGTATTCTGCTCTTCCAGTCTCACCAAATGATTAATTCTTGGAGGCATTTTTAAATTATGTTCTGAAGTTTGATAAAACGGATACTGGATTATGATCCTTCTTTCCTGATTGTTGGCACACGTTAAAGAGTTTTATCTATCTATTTACTGATCCATCTATCCATCTCCCTCTCCCCCCCCCCAAAAAAAAGTAGGGAAGATTTACAAAGATTACTGTGGAATTTATGTTATAGTATAAGGTAACCACAATCTATATACATGTCTATGTCTCATTGTTTCCTGGACAGGATATTAAAGCTGCCTCACTGAGGACATTAACTTCCATTGTGCACTTGGAACGGACTCCAAAACTCAGCAGTATTATTGACTGCACTGGAACAGCTTCCTACCATGGATTTTTACCAGTACTAGTCAGGAACTGTATACAGGCCATGATTGGTCAGTAGCTGTGCGTTTTAGAAGCAATTAATATATTTTGCTAAATTTGGGAATGTGTAATGGTGTTCCCTCTCCCTTTCTTTAGATCCCTCTATGGAGCCATATCCCCACCAGTTTGCCACAGCACTCTTCTCATTCTTATATCACTTGGCAAGCTATGATGCAGGAGGGGAAGCTCTTGTCTCATGTGGCATGATGGAAGCCTTACTGAAGGTAATGTTTTCTGTTTGTGAAGTTGACTAAGGAAAGTAAATGAAAATTCCACACCACATGCTTTCTGATATGCTGAAATAAAATAATGTGATGTGTAGGTATCCATGTTCTCTGTATGTACACACATATCCTTCCTCGCTAGTTTCATCCGGTAGAATGAAGACTTGTAGATCTTGAACAGCAGTCAAAGGAATTTTCCCCCAAGTTGTATAATTTGGGCTGTTTAAAGTCTGGGCCTCTGAAGCAGAGCAGTTAGCTTATGTCAGATACTCTCTCACATAAAAAGAGCCCAAGTCATAAGATCATTTGCTGGCTTTATCTGCCACAATTGATTTTTATATATTAGCTATTTTTTAAAGAATTAAATAGGTAGTATTATCAACTAACCAAATAATATACCTTTTACTTGCTATTATCAAAGCTTGTATGATAAAATGCAATAATACACTCATAGACATAAGTTTAAAATGAAGATCACAACCGTTTGTTTTATTTAAGAGACTTCTATGCCTGCCGTCCTGTGCTACAATTCTGAGTGGCTCACACCAACAGTGATTAAAAACATCAAAAAGACAATAAAAATCAGCAACCCCCCCAAAAACCTTACAGTACTGTGAGTTCAGACACCTACATACTTGCAACTCCTACTTAAGGAGTATGTAGGAGTTGCAAGTACATAGGTATCTGAACTCACAGCAGTGAACAACCCTGTTCATTACCTCGGTATTAACTGGTTCATGCTCTTCATAATAATGAGGATGATGATGATGATGGAAGGGACCTTGGAGGTCTTCTAGTCCAATCCCCTGCTCGGGCAGGAAACCCTATATACCATTTCAGACAAAACTGATAACTGAGCTCAGACAAGCCTCAGGTATTTCCATGCAAACTCCCTAGCTAGAGTCCAGGTCTGAGCAAAGTTGATTTTGTCCAACAGTTGCTGAGAATATTTGTCACAGTAGCTCTGCAAGTGTTCCCCTGGCCCCTCTTTATTCATAAGGGGCTGGGTCACCGAAACAGAGCTGCTGATCAGCTGTCTGTGGATATAGACTGGAGAAATGGAGTTTTTTCACTGCTCAAAAAGGCTCTTACCTGTCTTTGGTCAGGTTCACTCTTTATTTTTTACCTTTGACATTTCAGCCATCTCTTGTTTTGAGTTGCGTGTCTTAAATGAAGCTTCTTTGGTGCATGATTATCATGTGGAGGATGGTTTTTTTTCTAGAGCACTAAATGTTTGTTAATATCAAAAACTAGTGTTTAAATGAGTCAGTCCGTTAGTTTAGAGGTCTGTTTTCAAATCCTTTTTCCCCCTTAGGTGATCAAGTTCTTGGGGGATGAACAGGACCAGATCACTTTTGTGACCAGAGCAGTCCGTGTTGTGGATTTAATTACAAACCTAGACATGGCAGCCTTCCAGTCACACAGTGGCCTCTCTATCTTCATCTACCGGCTAGAGGTAGGATATTTTTTATTAGAGGTTTGGCCCTTCAATAAGCGTACTTTTCAATTTTTAGTGGTGAGTTAATACTTATTTGTAATGCAATTTATCTTAAAGTCTGTCATTCCAGCCAAAAAATTAAATATCTTTTTGTTTTGGAGTATAGTAGCTTCTCAGCTTTCACATGTTGTTGTTGTTTTTTGTAACTCCTTTTCTAGCATGAAGCAGACCTTTGTCGGAGGGAATGTCCTTTTGTAATAAAACCAAAGATCCAGAGACCTGCTGTTTCCACTGTTACACAGGAGGGTGAAGAGATGGAGACAGATGTAGAAGGCAAATGATACCCCTAATTATACTTATTTCTTTTTATTAATGTATCCAAACTGTGTTAAACAAAGGAAATTTAGTGGATAGCATCCATAAAACAGTTTTATTTATTTTAACTGTAATTCAGTATATTTCTGTTAGTTGTTTCAACTGATTAAATTTTAAAATGAAATAAGTTTGGAAACAAATATACACTTCCATTATGCCCTCTCTAAAGTTGCATTTTGAAATGAAACAAATCCACCTGAATTGTAAAGGAGAAGATAAGCTTCACACCTGTTTTTCATATGGAATTATTTAAATGTGACAAAAGTGAGAAATCATAACATCCTTGGCAAATTTATTTATTATTTATTATTTATTACATTAACTTATATGCCGCCCTTCTCCCCACGGGACTCAGGGCGGCTCACAGCATGTTAAAACAACACAAAACATTTCCCCTATAAAAGCCAATTAAAAACCAAATATTTATAGCTGTGTCTTATTAAAATCATTAAAATTGTCCCTATTTAAA
>NW_015386966.1:75657-105572 GCF_001527695.2 Protobothrops mucrosquamatus
TTCGTTCCAGAGGGTGGGGGCACCCACAGAGAAGGCCCTCCCCCTGGGGGTCGCCAGCCGACATTGCTTGGCCGACGGCACCCTGAGGAGGCCCGCTCTGTGGGAGCGTACCGGTCTGTGGGAGGGAATCTGTGGCAGAAGGCGGTCTCGGAGGTATCCAGGTCCTATGCCATGGAGCGCTTTAAAGGTGGTAACTAAATAATTATACATTTAATTTAATTTATTTTAAAGAGAATCAGTTTAGTTTTTATCCTGGCTCTGTCATTTTTTGGGAGCTGACTACTGTATTGAAAGGTCATGTGCAGTCCTCAATCTGAAAAAGGTTATATATGGGTGTCTTAGATGGACTGATACCCCAACAAGTGGGGTAGAGCTAACTGTTCTGCCTCCTCAAAACCTCTTTTTTAAATTCAGGTTGTCCCTTTAATGGGTGATGACTAGAACATTTTTTTGTTTATTTGTATATAGTTTCTTGATGTCAGATTGTATCATAAGATATTTTTTTGTTTCAAATTGGCTCAACTTTTTATATCCCCAGTTTCTGATGTAGCCATGGAAAGTAGCCCTGGGCCTTCCACCTCTGGTGAGAATCGGCAAGAAGTTGTGGTTGAAACACGAGCTTCAAATGCCACCACTCCCAGCAGCAGCAGCAGCAGCAGCAGCAGTAGCAGCAGCAGCAGCAGCAACACAAACACCGTAATTTCACCCCGAAGTGGTGTGTAATGATTCTTACAGAAAATTTGCTTTGTTTTCAGATTATTTGCTATTCACTGATTTCATTTCTGGTTGTTCTCCCTATTTCAGGAGTCCAGTGCATCCCTCAGCGAGCAGCACTTCTGAAATCTATGTTGAATTTCCTAAAAAAGGCCATCCAAGACCCAGCTTTCTCAGATGGCATACGTCATGGTGAGATTCCCTAATGCTGTCTTTCCTTTGAGTTCTTTGACGGCATGCTCTTCTCTCACTGTTGCATGTAAATACTACTAGCTTACCTTAATAAAATCTGGAACAGCAGGTGGGGGCTGTGGCCATGAAGACCTTATTCCAGCTAAGACTGGTGCACCAATTACATCATTATCTAGAACAGGCATGTTCATTCATACTTTTGCTCCCTCTTACTCCTTTATAATTGAGCATGTTCAGAATTCTGTGGTTGGGCTGGGTGAGCAGAATCTATAAGTAACAGGCAGTCTCAAAGTTAACCATTCTTAGCTGTATAGAGCTTTATAGGTGATGATCAGTACCTTGAATTGCACTTATAAACTTACTGGTAGCCAGTGCAATTCCCCCAGCAATAGTGTTTCATAGCATAATGAGATAAACTGCTATAGGCCATTGTCATTTGCAAAACTAAAGTGTCTGGATGGTCTTCAAGTACAGCCCCACATTTTCTATAGATGCTTCCCTTCTCTAGAGCAGTTTGCCCACCCACCCATACCACTGGACAAAGGAAGCCTCCAGTCATGGCCATTGGAAGCTTCTAAAAACCTGGCTGTTCTGGAAGGTTTTGGGGGTGACTTGTATTATTGTGGGTTTTTTTAATTATTGTTGCATTGGCTGTGTCTGTAGTTTTTGTATACCTCTTAGAGTTGTCTTCATTTATATAAATTTATAAGTAAAAAAACTAAAACATCCGCTTTTGGGAGAGGGGAATGTTTCCATCCATTGATTATAGTTTGGCTCCACTTTGAGAACACGAATTCTTGAGTTTTCTAATAATCGGTTTTGAAGCTTTTATCATGGAAAGCTCTAGAAGTGATCAATTCTTAAAGCTAAAGAACTTGCTAGATGATATTCCATATAATTGGGGAGAAGGTTTTGTTGCTAAATTTTTTAATAAGTGTTATGACTAGCAAAATATATAATCATTTCTCACTTTTAATGATAGAAAAAAAACATACATAACGTGTTTTGCTCTAAGAAGTTTTAGGTCATAAAAGTGTACTTTTCTGGCGCAGAATTTTGAATGAAGTATATACAATTCTGAGTGTATGTGGTGTATGTGGTTTCTAAACTGTTTGGCTGGCTTGTTATTTTCCTCTTCTTGCAGTGATGGATGGCTCTTTGCCTACCTCTCTGAAACATATTATCAGCAATGCAGAATATTATGGACCCTCACTCTTTTTACTCGGTAGGTATGATTTACATTTAAGAAAGAATTCGTGTCTTGCATGTTTCATCAGTCTACACTCCTCTTGATTTCTCTCCTTGGGCTGTGCTAAATTAAGACGATGCCTTGCAGCCTGGCTGCCAAGATTCCCTTTCTGCCTAGAAAGTCTGAACTGTGAATGACTTGCATCGTTCTGTGCTTTTTCTTGACAGCCACTGAGGTGGTAACAGTCTTTGTATTCCAAGAGCCTTCGCTGCTGTCCTCCCTACAGGACAATGGCCTAACAGACGTCATGCTGCATGCTCTCCTTATTAAAGATGTAAGTGTCTTTTGGATTATATCTGGTTTTCTGTAAAAATACTTCAAGTGCTTTCTTTTATATTTGAAATGTTGGAAAATTCTAAGAAATATTGGAATAACACTTATTTCTGGAACTTCAAAAGAGCTCACTGAACATGGATAATAGGATTTTATATAATTGGATGGTGCTATTGTACTAGCATTTAGAAGGTACTCTGGTTATACATATTTTGGATAAGCTCGTATTTGCAAATACATCATTTGTTAACATAACATAACATTTTCTTTGTTCTCAAACTGAAGAAGAAAGATGAGAGGGAAAAAACAATCTGGATAATTTCCCATTTTACCTCACTCAGTGTTGGGAAGCATCCGGCCCAGGCAGAGGAGAGGTCTAAGCACGGAATTAGCCTCTAGTCCTTGCGCAGCTCAAAAGAGATCCAGAATTGACCTTCCTTAAGTTCTATAGAACCTTATCTATCTGTTTCCAGGCTAACATTCGCAGTTTGGGGAGATTCCTATATAATAGGCAGAATATAATAAAGTACACTTTCTTACACTTTATTGAACTCTACACATACGGATTTGGTGCCTGGCATTTAGCTTCTTCATTCTTACCCTTATTTTCCAATTTCCACTCTTGAGTCTGTATTCGTACTTAAGTAGGTAGCCAGACATAACTTTAGCCAGACATAATTTTCTTCTGTCATGGGGGTCCTATAAAGCTGCTGCTTTTCAAATTCTTGCTGTTTCCTCTTCGCGTAGGAATACATTTCCTTCTCCACAACAAAAATACTTCCTTCCAATTTTCTTCTGTCATGCCACTTTTCGGGATACTTTGTAAAGATAGACTGCATTCAAAATGGAATTAGTCTTGTCTGTTTATATTAATCATAACTTCAAATATGGAGTTCACTGAAAATATACTCTGAGTAACATGACTGTAAGATGATGACCCTTTTGGTACTGTTTTGTATCTGTGTCTCCTGACAGGTCCCTGCCACTAGAGAAGTTCTGGGTTCTCTCCCCAATGTCTTCAGTGCTCTGTGCCTGAATGCCCGGGGACTTCAATCCTTTGTTCAGTGTCAACCTTTTGAGCGTCTCTTCAAGGTCTTGCTCTCTCCAGACTATCTCCCTGCAATGAGGAGGCGGCGTAGTTCAGATCCACTTGGTGAGTTAAATTGAAGAGTGATTATACCAGGAATTTTGCTTGTTCTTCACCTCCTAGTGAGCTTGATGTTGGATGTCGTCATCTCCATCCATTAGAAACAAGGTTAATTCTAGATAAAAGACAGAGGAAGTTTGAAGGCATATCCGACTTCTGCTCTCTAGTGTGCTGGGGATGTGTTAAACTATGACCATAATGCTGTGGCTTGGAATGGTATAAATTGGGAAATATAATTCCTTAAAGTCCCAATTTGTCTTATCCTGGCAGTTGGCTGGAATGATTAAATTGGGCAGTGGCTCACCTAATGTTTTTGGATGGCTAGAGGGTCTTAATGGGTAGAGCCTCACTGGTGAAATCTAATGGTCTCCCCCTCCCCCGGTGTTTTGAGTGTGTGGTGTTTTGTTTTTAAATGTAGAATTTTATATAGAAGTATACTTGTCACGTGTTTTCTTGCTTAGAATGGCAGAAATTGAAGTTGGAAGAAGATTTGGGAATTGGGGAAAAATGGGTCTGGGACCTTGGGGACTTGAGTCTGCCATCTCAAGTGACTAAATTCACTCAACTCACTAAACCAAAATCAAAGAAATCATATTATTGCCTAGTACAATATATGAACCCAGTCATGGATCTAGCTGTTAAGCTTTCTAGCTTATATATACACACTGTTTATATACGGCCAACTTTAGGGAGTTTCATAAAAGACTGAATATGCTATTATTTCTAATGCACAAACATCATTGGAATTATATTTATTTTTATAATTTATAAGGCTGCCAAACTCTACAATGATTCTGGGCCCATACTGTAAGACAATCATATGATGCAACTAAAAACAAAAATAACCATTCAAATACTAGGGAAAAAAAGCAACCATGAAAAGGCAACCTTACACATAGGACCACCCAATCTAACCTAAAGCCTGGAGAAAGAAATGGGTTTTCAGAGCTCTTTTAAAAATGTGGTTAAATTAGGTTAGGTGTGAAAGTATATGATGCCATAGTTGTGAATATGTGTTACTGCTGCACTCACCCTAATGAGTCCCCATGAAATTTAGCTAAAACCTTGTATTCAGCTTTTCTGTGAATAATCCCCCATAGAATTACAAAAAAGTATAAGAAAAACCAGCATTAAAAATCATTAAGGAAACAAAAAATTCTTATAGCACCGTCTACTTATTCAAACCTAGGAGTTTTTAAAAGTTTAGCTGTTCACCTAGAAAAAAAAGCAAGGAATAGGTTTTCCATTTTTATTTTTCAGAGAAAGCAATTTTGATACTTCAGGCAAGGCAGCCATTTTTGCATTTCCATACACGTTGCTTTCTTGGTTCCTTACTTCTGTAGCATGCAGGTTACGACAGTTGAATTTTGCAAACAGTTTTTGAAGACAGTTCCAAATAGAGCATGTTGCAGTAATCCATCTTAGAATATTATGGTTATATCTGATTATTGGTAAGCCTCCTATTTTAGAGCTGTTGGGTTATACGCTGTAGGGCTGCTTCATGCCAAGTGCAATAATGCCTCATGTAGTGATTTCAGTTCTTTAAGATTGCTTATATATCTTGCATTTCCCACTCCCATGTTTATTCTAGGAGATACTGCTTCCAATCTTGGAAGCGCTGTTGATGAGCTCATGAGACATCAGCCCACACTCAAGACAGATGCTACCACAGCCATAATTAAGGTAAGAGGCCAGCAAAATTCCCCTTGCTATACAGCACTGTTTTATAACTGTCAATCCAGCTTACTTCTCAAGGTAAGCATTTACCTGTTACTTGATTACTTAAAAAAATAATCTAACTTGAAATACAGTACCGTAATTCTAGTCGAAAGAGTGCCAACATGTTTATATACACTTTTTTGCAGCTACTGGAAGAGATCTGTAACCTGGGCCGAGATCCCAAGTATATTTGCCAAAAGCCCTCAATTCAAAAGGCTGATGGAACAACTACTGCTCCTCCACCTCGTTCCACTCATGCAGCTGAGGAGGCCTCCAGTGAGGATGAAGAAGAGGAAGAAGTGCAAGCCATGCAAAGCTTCAATGCCACACAGCAGAGTGAGGCAGAATCTAGTCAACAGTGAGTAAATGAGGCTAAAAGGAACAGCAGGTGACAGCTTGTTTTGCCAGAATAGCCAAATATACCCTACTCTGCTCTTTCAGGCTACCCGCTTGGATGGAAGTGAGGATTCTCTGACAAGAAATTGGGTAGTAATTTTTGTGTATGACAATTCTGATGAGGTTCCAGAAAACTTCTGAGATTATGCCTGGGAAATTAAGGGTCTTCTGAATTTTTTTCCCCCTCCAACAAAAACCTCATGCCACAAGGAAAATGCTTTTGAAAAAGAGGAATCTCAAAAGTGGTGGGATATTACAAAGAAGGATGGGAATAAACTATTTATACTCAGCTTCCACTGAGCCTCATGTTTGTCTCAGGTTAGCTACTAGTACAGTTGCTGCTTATAGCCAAAAAAGTTTGTGCATAAATTTGGCTGTCCACTCCAGTACAGTATACAAAACAGAAAATGCACAAGATCACTCATGTGTTAGTAGTATGTACATTTTACTGTGGGTAATCTCTGAAAAGGGCATAAAACATTTTGAAGTAATGCCCAGGATTTCATTTAATGCTGCATTCCAAATGAATTAAGGAAGTACTGAGACAGTTAAATAAGAGTGAGGAAATATGAGTGTTTCTCTACTTTTATTGTGTCCATAGATTGCCAACCAGCAGCTTTATTTTAGTCACTCCTGGGTAGGGAAGGACCAGGGAAGCACCTATAACAGTGGTTCTCAACCTGTGGGTCGGGACCCCATTTGGGGTCGATCAACCATTTCATGGGGGTCGCCAAGCAAGGCTGTCCGCCATTTTTTTTTGTCCACCATTTTTTTCCCCTTTTCCGGCGGGTGCCTTACCTCCCTTGGGCTGGGCCAGCTGGTGGTCGGCCTGCTCCGTCTCTGCCACTTGCCAGCTACGCCTCGGCCGGCGCAGGGGGTGGAACCACGCATGCACGGCACTCCCGGGCAGGGAAAGTCCTCGACTTACGACGGGTTGGGTAGTCCTCGACTTACGACTGGTTTAGTCCTCGACTTACGACTGGTTTAGTCCTCGACTTACGACCGGTTTAGTCCTCGACTTATGACCGGTTTAGTCCTCGACTTACGACCGGTTGGGGTCACAGCATTAAAAAGGTTGCGAACCACTGACCTATAAGGTTGTGATGAAGATTATTGTAGGCATCTGTTAGATGAACTCTCTCGGATCCTGTGCAGTTCCCGTGAACTTGACTGAGGAATGGTGTAACTGCGTTGCCTGTCATTTGAGCTTGTTAGTTCTGAGGAAGTGGACAGGGCTTTTAGGACTATAAGTGTAGTAACTGTTCTAGATCCATGTTTTTTCTGGTTGGTCAAGGATCCTGGGAGGGGAAATGAGGTTGGATGCTTGTGGTGAATGCATCCCTAAGAGAGAGGATGGTTCCACAGTTCTGAAAGAGGTGTTGATTCAAGAAATCATTGTTAGAGCCAATGGAGCTGGATAGTTTTTGCCCCCTCTCTAACCTTTTTACAGAGTTATTGAGAAGATGGTTACATTGTGTTTTCAAAGGTCACTGGAGGAAAAAGATTATCTGAAGCTTGTTCAGTCTGATCTCAAATTGGAATATAGCATTGAGGCTGCATTGATTGCACATTTTGATGACCTATGGAGGTCTTTGGATTGGGGAGCTGTACTGGTTTTCAGGTGACAGCACTTGACTGAGCTATTTGTGGGACCACCTATCTCTGATTATTTCTGCCCATATCACTCGGTCATATAGAGTAAACATATTCCTAGTCCCATCTCTGAGACAGTGTCATTTAATAAGATCTTGACACTATGCCTTCTCTGTTGCTATGGTTGTCTTTTGAAATGAGCACCTCCAGTTTGAGTGAGAGCTTGTTATTCAATAGAAGATAGGCAGCTACATAAATGTTTTAAATTAACACATAAATATTCAGATATGTCTATGATCATTCTTTATTGGTTTTATATTTTTTTTGTTTAATTCTGGTTGTTTTTATTTTGTGTATGCTACCCAAACTCATAAATTAGGTGTCCAGTAGCCTTTATGCATTTCTTTATTTCTTGAAACAAACAAATTAAAACAGCTGCAGTAGATCTCCAAATTTTGTGGCTGCACTGTTTCATCCCATTTCCAGAAAAGGGTATATTTTTACTTGAAAATAATAATTATTGGTAAATTTGATATTACGATCTTTTGCTTTCTCAGTACTATCTATATTAAAAAAGCAAAGACGTGCACTTCCATCTTCTGGAGACTAAGAGAATCTGAGTTTCTTTTAGAAATCTGGTAGATGCTTTGGGGTTTCCATGTCTGAACTGGTTTTGGAAGTTGCAGCTTCTATATAGTGTTGTACATATTTTTCTATTTTGCTTTAAATTGGGCTACATCGATTCACAATTCAGATTATTCATTAATTCTGGAATTTTTTTTTAAAATGATAACTTATATTAAAAAAGGGATGGAAAAGGAAAAAAAAGAGTATCCCAGTAAGGCCGAAGAATTTGAAAGTATATAGTTAACTTTGTTAATAAAAACGGTGATAGTTTACAAAGATTATTAGGTGCAAATAGAAATACATACTATTCCCACAGCAAGGAAGATAAAACAGGAATGGTTAAATTGATCATCCTGTTTAAAGAGGAGAGCATATTTGAGTATGTTTTACATTTGGATATCACTTCTGGATTTTGTGCTTGTGATGAAAAAAGAATGAAATTGACTTTGGTTTTGTCATTTAGATAGATTTGTTGTTATAGAAATGTTTTATATATATATATATATATATATATTAATGTGCACTATATATAGTTATACATTAATGTGTATAAACAAAAAGTTGAGGCTAGAGTGTTTTTATCTTGTACTATGCTAAAGAGTCGGAGGTCAACGCCCTTTTTTTTTCTTTTTTCCTTGTAACTCACACCTTCTCTTCCCCTCTCCTTTTCCCTCCCTTAATTTCGTATTTCTATTTTTCTTTGTATTTTATATATAAATAAAATTAAAAAAAGAAGAAAGGATAACTTATAAAAAGGACAAAAAGCAAATATAATGACAGTGAATTCATCCTTTATTTCTTTTTCTTCTTTGAGGAGGAAATGTAAAAATCGCTTGGTCAAAACAGCCGAAGTGATAATTTAATTAGATTTCAAATCTGACTAGGTATCAGGATCTTTCATACGCATATTAGGAAATAAATTTCAGTTTTTCAGTGGAACCCTGTTTGCAAATAAATGTGAATTATCCCCTCCTTCTCTATGTCTCTCTAGTATGTTATAGGTTTTCATGGGGAGATGCATTTCCTCCCCTTTCCAGGAAGAACCTGTGACAATTTTTATTTTAAAATTTTATATGGCCCCCCATCTAAAGAAATATACATTTGTAATAAAGTATCACTAGCTGTTATGAGTTGTGAGCAAGACTAGCACATTGATCAAGTATTACTGTTAATTGATTGTATATTGTTCAAATTTTATTTATGGATTATGTGCCATCAACTTTTTTCCCCAAAAATTTTACTTCTTGAAAAATTTCTGGTGATTATGATAGACCCTTTCAAATTCAACACAAATTCATTGTATCACTTAGAAATCTTGAGAAATATCAAATTAATTTTCAATGGCTATGATATATTTAATGACATAAGATTTCTGACACTGCATGAGTTCAACAGGCCTAAAAATGTTTGGCTGCTGATTTTAATTTGTACTCAATATTTGATATATCTCACTGCAGTGTCCAACAATAGTTAACTGGCATTGATGGATTACCTGATACTATTTTTCCATTGTGGCAATGTCCTAGTGAAACCTTTCACCATATTCATCATTTACTGTACTTAGATTTTGGTGAAGGAAGTCCACGGGTGATTGCAGAAAATGAATCTTCAGTGGCATGTTGTCCTTCATGATCTTGTTTGCTGTAAAACATTTGTGAACCAGATGAATATAGTTTGGTGCTCTGTAGTTGCCAAGAAAATTCTCAACAACATCCTTGAAGGCTTTCCAGGCTATTTTCTCTGGCCCCACTAACAGATTCTTGAATGCTTGTCGTTGATGATATATCTGATCTGTGAACCAACAAAAATTCCTTCCTTAATATTGGCATCAATTATTCTTGGAAACATCTCTCTCAAATAACAAAAAACCTTCACCTTCCTTGTTCATCGTTTTTCACAAAAAATTTTTTTATCAATCTGAGTTTTATGTGAGGAAACAATATCTTTGTCAGACCAACAAGTGGTTCAAGTGCCACTTTTTTCTATCCTGGAAATAAATTCTTTCAGAGTGGTATTTTTTTTTAATGTAATGCTCAGCAGTATCTTGCATAGCTGTCCCATTCACAAATGTAATAACAGTACTTGATGTATACAAGTATGCAGCATAGCCAACAGGTACTATTGTGCACATACATCACATACATTTTTTTCCATGACAGTTTTGTCTGTCTGTCTATGAGCCGTGGTGGCGCAGTGGTTAGAATGCAGTATTGCCGGCTAATTGTGTTGACTGCCGACTGCCAGCAGTTTGGCAGTTCAAGTCTCACTGGCTCCAGGTTGACTCGGTCTTCCATCCTTCCAAGGTCGGTAAAATGAGGACCAAGACAGTTGGGGGCAATATGCTAACTCTGTAAACGGCTTAGCTGTAAAGCATTGTGAAGCAGTATATAAGTCTATGTGCTATTGCTGTCTATCTGTCTATCACCACATTTAGGAATCGCCCATCTCCCTGTCAGAGGGACTCTAGGCAGCATACAAGTAAAATGTAAAAAACATAAAAACTAAATTTAAAATTTAAAATAGAGGCAAGGATAATCAAAAGTTGACATTAAAAGTTAATTAAAAAATGGAGGGTGGGCTTTCAGGATGCTGTATGTTCATCTGTGAAAGTAAATGTCTTATAGTCAAGTATACCATGACATGTTTTAATTCAGGCTGATCTTGGAAAAATAAGTTGACTGAATTATTAATGTTCACAGAATACCTTCTCTCAAATTCTCTTTTAAGCGAAACTAAATTCATTGGTTTACAAATAGTTTTTGTTTTATCAGTATAACAAATATCAAGCCTGCTGTACTCGTTAAAGTATTAACCCTAATCAGAAAAAACAATTTTGGAATTATTAAAGCAGCATTCCCCCCCAGGTTCATTTGACTGCTCCAAAAGCTATTCCTAGTTGTTTCCAGATGTGTGTGGAAGCATAACTACTTTGCTTATGAACCTAGAAAAACACATGGCTCTTTTGACAGTTCAACAGAGATGCTCATAGGCATTCCTGGGCATTAAAATAGACTTCTTTTGAAAGATTTGTGCAGCTCTGTGAATCAGAGGCTGTTCATAATACTGTAGAGCAAAAACTATAGAGTTACTTGAATCAACAGAACTTCAGGAAGCTATGACACAGCAAATGTGATATTTCTGAGGACAAAAAGATTCCTGGGCCAAGAAATGGGAGCGGGGTGTATTGTCACTTTAAGCATTTTTTTTTTAGCAGAGTGCGCCTGCTCTCTGGCACCCGGATCTCAGCTTGTGAGAACCTTGCTGAGAGGCTGTCTTGGCTCACTGTTTGTTTGGCAAAGTCTCCTACAGCTTCTGAGTGCCTGCCAGCTGTTTCTTTGTAAACTTCTGAACTCTGAAATTTTCTGTCTATGGGACAATTTAACCCCATCAACTCCTCATTTAATGTGCTGGGTGAGGCTGCCAAGAGGAAAAAAATGCAAAACTGGCACTCGGCATTTGAAATCAGCTAATTCAGGGACATCGTGGTGTTTTGCGAGAAAAGGAAAGCGGAATGGCAGGAAAAAGGCTTGCCTTCCCAGGGTTTTTTTTTTTAATAATATAACCAGTTCGTTACCTTAAAGTACCCTGGATTCAACACTTTTCTGGCTTGCAGGATCCCCATTAATACAAAAATTTGTTTTGAATTAAGATCCTGCGATCCTTATATTGCCCTGAATTAAGTAGAGGTAAGATCTTACATCTGTAGGGTCTAGAAACAGTTAATCTTCTCCTAGCTTCAGGGAGGAGGCCATGTTTCTTCTGGCGAAACTAGCAGGGCCGGATTTCCTTTTGGCTTGTCTGCTGCCATGTGGCAGGTGCCTGGTGGGACTGGAGTAGCCCCAATATCCTCCGCTCACCCACCTCCCCGCCCTGCCTTTTGCTTGATCCCTCCTTGCTTACATCAGACATTTTCTTCTTTTCCCGACCAAAATCTGTACGGAGCATGCTCTTTACGTCACTGTCCGATTCTTCCCCTTCTCTCCCTCCTGCCTGGCTCCATTTTGCTGCAGAACTCCATGGCGCCTGGCAGTCGACCATTCATGGCTCTTGCCATATTCCCATTTTTAATCCAGTTCAAGGCCTTCGGCCAAAATGGACAGTATTGCTTTGTTCCTCCCCTTGCCTTTTTTTGTCTCCCCCCGCCCCCAGTCCTGGTGCCTTTTGTCATTTTGATGCTGCTTTTGGCACATTATTGCCGCAATCTAGGTGCAGAGCTGCCCCATGGATATTTTTGGTTAAAAGAGGCTGGATGAATAATAGTTTTGTCCCTTTTTTTTTTTTTTGCTCTATCTCTTTGGAAAACCTTAATGGAAGAAGGCTTTGCATAAAATCTAAAATGCGAGTGTAGGAGATCATACATGTCCATTGTAAAAAATGTGGAAGATTTGCAGTGATAGTAATTTTCCCTCTTTCTAGGGTGGTTGGGACAGAAGAACGGATACCAATTCCTCTCATGGATTACATCCTTAATGTGGTAAGTTCTTGAACAGTAGGTGGAGCTTAACGTATACTTTTGCAAGATGTTTGTGAAAAGACTTAATATTTTCAGCTGTAACATTGCTGTGAAAATATTTGATAATATTTCAAACTTTAACAGGACAGGAGTTCAAAAATGAAATGTCCGTATCAAATACTTGTAAAGTTAAAATAATGCTGCTGTGCTGGTTCTGCTGTTCAGTTGGATGGGAGTAGTATCCTTAAATTTAGTTTCAAATATTGAAATAGAAGTGGCTTTACCAGTTTGTATTTTGATTTTGATACTTGTTTATGTATTACAGTATTCTGGAATCTTGTAAAATGGCCCAAAACCTTATTTTTGACCTTAATGTTGTTGCCTCTTAAAAAGTTGGATGGAGTTAGTCTTGACTGTATATATTCTAGAATCTGTTAAGGAACTACTGAATTAAGAAGTTGATATGCTTTCCATACCTCTTGATGTAGAATCACATCACTTTGTAGAACTGTAGAAATCTTCATTCTTTTCTTCTCTCTTTTCCCATCATTTTCCTGTCTCCCCAGATGAAATTTGTGGAATCGATCCTCAGCAATAATACCACAGATGACCATTGCCAGGAATTTGTGAACCAGAAGGGTCTGCTGCCCCTTGTGACCATCTTGGGCCTGCCCAACCTGCCCATAGACTTCCCCACTTCAGCAGCCTGCCAAGCTGTAGCTGGAGTCTGCAAATCCATTTTGGTAAGGAGGAGAATACAACATTTCCCTTTCCAGAAGGTAATTATCACTGCCATTGAGTTGGAAGTATACACAGACTTCTGGAAATCCTACTCTTAATTCCCCCATGCACCTGTTACAGGCTTGTGTTGATTGCATCATTGTAGCTGACAGTGCTTGTTAAGTTTGCAAAGTTTATTAGAGGACCATGGTTTCCTTTTTTTCTAGCAATCTTATTCCCTTAGATTCTGAATTGCCCCATATAGTATATTACCATAAAATGTCTAGGGTAGAAAGAATCCATTAATGGGATGAAGCCATAGAGCTTGTCCAATTAGGATGAGCTCAAAGGAGAAAAGCAAAGAGGAAGAAGCAAAGTCTCTGAACATAAAGAACTATATTACCAAGAATACTGTATTTTTGATACCCAGACATTAATGGGTAAAATAGTAAGATTCTGAGTGTCAGTTTATTGGCATGTTTTATTTAAAGTTCAGTTTTACAGCCTTGTACTTGCACATGCACCCCTGAAAGTCTGGGAGTCCTTTACAGTTTTGGATTGGGAATGAATACATTATCAAGGAGAGGGAATCTGTAGCCTCCCAGATGTTGCTGAACTGCAACTCTGTGTTGTTGAGTATATTGGCTGGCACTTGTAGGTGTTGTGGTACAATTCACACACACAAACCCTCGATTTTTATGGGATAGGGCATCAATGAGCAGTTTTTGCCTGTTCAGTATGAATTTTAGGAACCAAGTAAGGTTCATATAACTGCAAGAATGAATGTATGAAGTGTGCAAAGTATGAACAAAGTAAGTCATACCCATTTCTCTGATTTGCATAATTTATACCAATTGTAAAATTCCTCTTTTGGAATTGTGCAATTTGGGAAATATTAGTTCAGAATTTTAAAACTGACTAATAGTTGGCCTTTATCAGTGGTGGGATTCAGTCAGTTCGCACCACTTCAGCAGAACCAGTAGCTAATTTTTTGTTGCCCAGGCCCAGAAACGGCATCCAGAAATGGCATCCACACAGAGAACCGGTTGTTCACATATTTGAATCCCACCACTGGCCTTTATGATGAAACTTTTCATGGGAGGAAACTGCCATTTTTAGTCAAAACTGCCTTAGCAAGGTATAAGTATTGATTCAAACAACATGACTGCTGAATGGAGTCCTATGGGAATCCATTTGTACATTACTAGTAATGTCATATTTAGGGATCTGCATAATATTTACAGGTAATCCTCGATTTACAACCATTCATTTAGTGGACTGTTTTTAAAGTTAAGGGGACTGAAAAAAACTGACTTATGACCGTTTTTCGCACACAACAACTGTTGCAGCATCCCATGGTCACATGATCAAAATTCGGACGGTTGGCAACTGACTCATATTTATGACAGTTCAGTGTCCCAGGGTCATGTGATCGCCTTTTAGGCTTTCTGACAAGCAAAGACAATAGGAAAGCCAGATTCACTTAACAACCATGCTATTAACTTCACAACTGCAGTGATTCACTTAACAACTGTCTTGCTTAGCAACATTGTGGTCATAAGTATAGAAGTGCCTATATAAGCGAACCATCATGGAGGTCTCACTTGTCCATGCCAAAACGCTATTTGCTAGAACTCAAGTGTTAGAATCAGGGCATAATCCTGTAATCTTTGAATAAAAGGCAATTTCTTCTGAAGATGTTTAGAGCTCTCTACGCTCCACAGATCATCTATGTATGGAAATGTCCTGACCACAGACCAAATTTGCTGTTTCTAGGCAGGTTTGAGGTTGATCAAATTCCCCACCGCTACTAATTAAGCATTAATACTCTAATTCTGCTGCTTTTACCCAGGAGCCAATGGCACTACAAAGTTCAAGAAAAAGTGACAATGATGTTTACCCAATCATTGAACCAGCGGGCTCACCGCTTTTGTGCTGGTCATAATATTGCCTCTTCAGAAATCCCTTACAATTGAATAAAAGTGGGTCAGAAAAATCAAAACAATATATCAATCGATTAAGCACCATGAGTAATCCTTCCTTCGCTAAAAAAAACATTTTTAATATTTAACATAGATTAAATTTTATTTAGCACAGATTTTTTTTAAGTGACACTGATTAGCAACCGAAGAGCTAACAATCTAAGTCTGTTGTGTTAATAGCATCCCAACAAGGTGGCCTACTCTGAAATTGCAAGGAGTCAAGCAGTAGGGCAGGTTCAGTGCTATTTTGTATCATTGGCAAGACTAACCTGTTCCCTCCCTTCGAACTCTAAGCAGTAAAAGGGTGGCAAGGATAGCAAAAACAGCCCACTATCTTGTGAGATCATCAGACTTGACAGTGAGATTCTGTGACCAAGTCTTGCAAGCATTCCGTATGAAATGCATGCCTAGCTGAACATCTGTTTCTATTGGAATCCAGTTTCTCAAGGCAAGTGGAACACCTGTAGCAATACAGGTGTTGGATGCAGAAATTTAGGCACCCCTGCTGAAATTACACCATTCACTGCATCTCTAAGTGATCAGCTAATGCCAGCTTTACATGGTACAAAGTTGAACCTGACATCTTTCTACAAATTGGAATGCATATTTTCTATTAATGGACACTTGTTTACAAATTCAGAATAAGAAAAAAGTAAAGACCGCCTATAGGCCGTCTGTGAGGGAGATGGGCGATTAATAAGTCGGATATATAAATAAAATAAATAGATGGAGAAGTTTGGATGTCCTTTCATTTAGAATATTGTCATATCTCCTTTGGCAGAAACAGCTTCCAAATATTTCTTATACCCAGCTAAGAGTCTATTCTTGTTTTTGGAATTTTTTTTTGTACTCTTCCTGTAAAAATAGTCTAGTTCATAATTACTCATAGTTCCCTTTGCATGTCCTGTGTGCTTGATATTTTCATACAGATTTCATACTGAAGAGATTTTGAAATTCATTCCAAAACTTCCCATTTCTTCTGTGTAGAGGTAAAAGAGCTCTGCAAGAAAGAGAGGGAGATAAATCCAAAAGCAAGTACATAAAAGTATGGTCAAGAGAGCCTACGCTTTTGCATACGACTATATACAAGCAGTCCTTACTTAGCAACAACAATTGAGTCTGGCAACTCGGGTCTCTAAGCGGAAGATCATGTGACCATGACGGGCTTACAACCTCACTTCTCCTTCGGCTGTTAAGTGAAACACGGTTACTAAGGGAAACATCATGTGACTGACTTCAGTTGTTACTAACTCTGCTTGTCACAAGCCAGTTGCGAAGCATACAAATGGTGATCATGTGATTGCACAAGGCTATTTTTCTACACTCTTGTAGCTTTGAATAGTCACTAAATAAGGTGGTTGGTAAGCAAGGACTACCTGAATTCAATTATTGCATGTTGTTCCGAAAGGAACAGTGATATAACACCTGGACCTCTTGCCATTCTCCAGTTTGGGTTTATAGTGGCCGGTCACTAATACATCATGTATCCTATTGCTTATCCTTAAGTTACATGCTTTCATATGTGCTAAGCAAAGATGCTGTGAATTTTAATAGGTAAAAATAAAGTTGATTTTTTGTATCCTAGGGCAGTGTAAATGTCCCAGGAATTTTGTGTTCAGCCACTCATAGCTGCTGTATTTTCTTCAGGTTTCCCAGTATAAAGGCTTATTTGGCTTTTAAATAACAGATTGACACTTGTGGATCAAGAAAATGTGCACTACAATGGCAATCTATAGATCTGTATGTCCATCTATAGCAGGCATGTCAAACTTGCGACGTCATGTGATGTCGCGCGACATATCGGGACTTTTCCCCCATTGCCAGCAATGGGGTGCGCAGGGTTTCAGCGTGGCGCATCCGGCCCACAGGCCACCAGTTTGACATGCCTGACCTAGGGTCATATTTTTCCACAAACTTTTGATATGGCCGTTGATATGATTACTGTACTTCACTGGGAAGGATATTTTTAGGAATGCAGTTTGGCTTCAGGACCTGATTGTCTCTGTCAGCATGTGCAACATTTTCTCTTCAGGAAGTCCATATTTTAGTGAGCAATTTTGGAATGATAAGTAATTAAATTTAGTAATTCATAGACTCTTAGGGCAGTAAATTGTGGCATTATTTCCCTTTTCTTCATTCAGTGGCTCATCTTCTCAAATCTGAATTTGGGTTTTATGTATGATTATTTATCTTAAGTGGGCTGTTTCTTTACAAATCCATTCATGTACACATAGTCTTTAATTTACAACTTTGTTCAGTTGTTGAACAAACTGAAGAAGCTTCTTGAATGAGAAATAAAACATCTTAAAGAAAAATGGGAAAATTCAGTTTGCCTTTTAAAAAAAAAATCACCTTTGAGTCAAGGACTACTTGTACAATCACATAGTCAGAAAGGATTCAATATGTAATCAATCAAAGATTCTGTCCTGTCACAGACAGGGCTTATGCATTATATTGGTTGGAAGGCATAATTTATCTTCTTTCCTTGCTGGGGGAGCTACAGAAAGTAGGGTCAGACATATTATGAAACCACTAGCATAGGTGAAATTGAAATCCTTGGATACTTTGTTGGTTTGAGGGTTTATGGGGTACTTAAGAGGCAAATAGGTACTTTAAACACTGCAGGTACCTTCCATCCCTTAACCTCCCTCCAACAGCAAACATCAGGAAGTTTTTAAGGTGATCTGTGGTGGCTGATTTTTTTCCCAAAGTTACTCCTTGATGCAGGTTCTCTACTTGGAGGTCATTCAGGACTCACAGCTCCTACCAGATAAGTAGATGAAAGCTGTGGCCAAGGTGGCCTATGCCCAACTTTGGCTGATGCTTCAGTTGCGGCCTTACCTGGGACAAGAAGACTTGGCTAGAGTTAACTCATGCCCTCATCACTACTTGATTAGACTACAGTAACGTGCTCTACTTGGAGATGCCTTTAAAGAGTATTTGGAAACTACAGTTGATCCAGAATGCAGTAATGCACGTATCTTGGGGCTCCCTGTCTTGGGAGTGTATAACACTGATTTTGTGGATCCTGCATTAGTAGCCAATTAGTTTGTGGGTCCAGTTTGGATCTGTTTTGGTTGGTCCAAATCAATCAGATCTATTAGGAAGAAGCTGCAAAAACTCCCACTGAAGTGAGAACATGCTGTTTTTTGTAATAGCACTGACATTGTTCTTGTTGAGATCAGACTAACTCCCACTCCATTAGTTTTCTTTCTTTCTTTCTTTCTTTCTTTCTTTCTTTCTTTCTTTCTTTCTTTCTTTCTTTCTTTCTTTCTTTCTTACTTTCTTTCTTTCTGAAAACTAATGAAAATCAGTGTTTTCAAATAGCCTTCTCCTAATTTGTTGGTGCTAGCTTTATTTTTTCATTTTTTTACTATTCTATTGTGTTTTTATTTTTGTAACTGATACTTTAAACTGTATTTTTTTTTTCTATTTAAGCCGCCAACATTCTTAGAGATGTCAGATAAATAAACAAATATTCTAGGATTTCTGGGCCCCCAAATGGGATATCGGGTCATGACACCTGGGAGGCACAGACTGTTAATCCCTGCTATAGTGGGGTGTGGATCTCTATGTAGCTGTTGTTTTTGCATGTGGCATAAGTTGGTTGAATGTTGTGAGCCAGATGTTGAGTGAATATGGAGAAGTGTTAGTGTGGTTAGCAAGAGAATATTTTTTTTCTTAAAAAATCTACTGATTCTGAACATCAACTTGTTCAGTGTATGAACACAATATCTACGAAGGCAAGAGAAAGAGTGTTGATGGATGTTTAGTAAACCATGAGTCATGACTTTAAACTGAACATCGTGGATTAGAGTTTGGAACGGTGTGTGAGGCAAAGACTTACATATTATCAGAGGATTTGATGAATTACACAAGTTCTGTTTTCTGTATCCTAGACACTGTCTCATGAGCCAAAAGTGCTGCAAGAAGGGTTGCTTCAACTGGATTCCATCCTCTCTTCCTTGGAGCCTTTGCACCGACCCATCGAGGAACCTGGTGGTTCGGTCCTGCTGCGGGAATTGGCGTGTGCTGGCAATGTAGCTGATGCTACTCTGTCTGCCCAGGCCACACCCTTACTCCATGCCTTGACAGCGGCCCATGCTTACATCATGATGTTTGTGCATACTTGCCGTGTAGGACAAGTAAGAACTGCTTTTTGGCTTTCTTTCTTTCTTTCTTTCTTTCTTTCTTTCTTTCTTTCTTTCTTTCTTTCTTTCTTTCCTTTCTTTCTTTCTTTCTTTCTTTCTTTCTTTCTTTCTTTCTTTCTTTCTTTCTTTCTTTCTTTCTTTCTTTCTTTCTTTCTTTCTTTCTGCTGCTTGATGTCACCAATGCCGAATTCAGTTGTTCAGCAACATATTTTCTCTTCCATTTACAGAGTGAAATTAGAGCCATCTCAGTAAACCAGTGGGGTTCACAGTTGGGTCTGAGTGTGCTGAGCAAGCTGAGCCAGCTGTACTGTTCACTAGTATGGGAAAGCACTGTGCTGCTGTCGTTGTGCACACCAAACAGGTATGGGCACATGATAGATGTGAAGCCTACTTTGCTGGTGGTATAAAATTGCTGGGCTGGAGATGGATAGAGAAACTGCGCTTATTTATCAATGGGCATTTGGGTCACAAGACCCCTAGAGCAAAGGCCATAAGTTTAGCGAACCAATTCAAGTGTGTCAGTGGTTTCCTTGGGTAAAAAATGCCAGGAGTTGGGGTAGTATGCCTGCAAGGGTATGTTGCAGAATGTGACAAAGTGGAAGCCCTTTGTTCATCTTCCCTAAACGAGCAAAGACAGCATGAACTTTCTCTCCCACATCCATCTCACCTTCTTGGAGCCAGTTGGTTGAGGAAGAATTCACCAATAGCTGAACTGAGTTCCAGCCATTTCATGACTACTTTTAGCACCCCTAAGAATACTTAACCGTTCCATTTCCGCTTCTTTAGCTAGGCTTTTAGTATTTAGTCCAAAGTTATTTGAGGCTTGATTATTCATTGTGTGGAAGGGAATTGACAGGAGGCCAAATAGAAATGGAAATGGCCTAAAGTAGCTTTTGAGCCTCAGTGGCTCAGTATTAATATTGTCTAGGATCCTTGGTCCTTGTGGCACTGTTGTACTTCATTCCATTGCTCCAAGTTACTTACTATATATATTTTTCCTGTTGTGAGAGAAACCAATCCATCTGCTAGATGCGTGCTACTTATTGCATTAATCTGATCTTTCCTATGCTTGCAGCTTACCTTCAGGATGTGAATTTGGCCAGGCTGACATGCAGAAATTGGTGCCAAAAGAAGAGAAAACTGTACCAAGTGCTACCCAGGGAGCCAAAAAAGCAGGTATGGTTGGGAGGTAGATGCTCTTACCTGTTGAGTTGAGATCTGATACAAAATTTAGATTTCCTATCCCATAAAAACTGTATTGGGGGGAGGCTATTTAGCAGAAGAAGCATTTTGCCCTGCACACCCCTGATGGCAAAGTTCAGTAGCCAGCTTTCTTACCAATCTTCTTAGGCTCCTCCTGTACGGCAGTGAAATTATTGTTATATTGAATGCTTTATTGAAGCAACTTCAACACTAATAAATCAATTTCTTATCAGACAAAAAGTATTGACTTAACAAAAGAGGCTACATTTGTATATAATCAATTTTTTTTCCAAATTGAAATTGTATCTGTTGATGGGAAACTATCATTTAATGAAGTATCCTGGGGGAGTTTGACAGTTCATTTGAAATTAATGCGCCTGTCTTGCTCTTTTGATCCCCTATTCAGTTTTGCTTATCTTCTCTCTCAAACCCCACACTTAGTCTGCCTATTGTACGGGGTCTTTCCAGCTTCTAAAGATTCCTATGCTTGTAGTGGTGATTCCATTAGGTTCTATTGATATCTGAATTTAATGAACAGTTTAGTTCCTCCCAAGGGAAGTTGTGGGAAATAGGCTGGCAGAAGAATCTTTGAATGGATAATTTATCAGCATTACTTTTTGCAGATGGTGAACCAGAAGCAGTGGGAGCTGGAACCATGGAGGCTTCTGCCCAAGGCCTGCTAGAAGGAATTGGCCTAGATGGTGACACCCTGGCACCAATGGAAACTGATGAGCCTAGTTCTTCTGATCCCAAGGGGAAGTCAAAAATAACCCCAGCCATGGCAGCTCGAATCAAGCAGATCAAGCCCCTTCTGTCAGGTGAAGAAAAAAATATCTGTTGGAATTGGTTCAGAAAAAAGAGGAGAGCTTTTGAATGGAATGCATTACCTGTGATTAGAGAACTCTAACTACAGTTCTGTTTTGTGACTTGCCTTCCCTTTCCAGATTTGTAAAGATAAAGACTTAGAATGTGATCCTTTGCTAGTATAGCACATTTTGGATATTGGGAACATATTGTGAGTTCTCTTACTGGTTGCCCTGACTGGGAAGCTTCTGTATTAACAACATGGCTGTTACGATGAATCCTAGCCAATCCTAGCACAGTTTATAAGAAAATAAAATAATGAGTTGCTGCTTACTGTATTCTCTAGTCTTCTAGAACCTGCCTTTGCTGTTTTCTTCCAAGCAGGTCAGTATACAGTATTTCCAAGTGTTGAACTACAGCCATGCACCATTTTGATTTTCCAAGAACACCTGTGAGCCTTTTGTGAAGCCAAATTCTTCATCTTACAGATAAAGAGACTTGAGATGGAGAATCTGCTTTGGAGCGTATCACTTTACCTCTTTGTTTTTAGTAACATAAAATTGAATTTTATTCTCTCTCTCTCTCTCTGTCTCTGTCTCTTTCTCTCTCTCAGCATCTTCTAGGTTAGGACGTGCTTTGGCAGAATTATTTGGGTTGTTGGTCAAACTCTGTGTTGGTTCTCCAGTAAGACAACGTAGGAGCCATCATGCTGCTAGCACCACTACTGCTCCCACTCCTGCTGCTCGCTCAACAGCTTCAGCACTCACCAAACTACTCACTAAGGGGCTTTCCTGGCAGCCCCCTCCATATACACCCACTCCTCGCTTCCGGTAAGTCCTGCTGATCACTAATTCGGGGTCATCCTACAGTGTTTGTGGTAAGGGGAAAGCCTATCCTAGACTTCATAGACAATAATGTTTTGCTACATTTTGCAAAATCAGCAGTATGGTTTTGAGTTTGCTTAATTAACAGAATTGTTTTTGCTTTTAGTTTGACTTTTTTCATCTGTTCTGTCGGTTTCACCTCACCAATGCTGTTTGATGAGAGAAAATATCCTTACCACCTGATGCTGCAAAAATTCTTGTGCTCTGGAGGCCATAATGCTCTTTTTGAGTAAGTTGCATGCTGGTTTATTTGGACTATGAAATATTTCATTAGCTAATCATGCTCTTTGAAATTCAAACACTGGTGATTAGTTACTGCACCTGGAATGAAACAGGCAGTTAAGAAAATGCAGAGCACAGTTGTTGCGTCCCTTCTAGAATGAGTCCAATAAATTTTTGTTTAATCAGTTTAAAAGGCAGCAATCTATTGCTGCTTGGCAGATTTTAGATAAGAATATGCCTCTCAGAAAACTGCCTGCTGAGAGTTCCAGTGGCTTTGTGGAGTTTCTCAAACTGGAACAAGTTTATGAGCCAATTGATAACAGAGTTTGATGGATACAAATACCTGTTTGAAAAGCATTGAGCCAACCTTTGAAAGGGTTATGGTAGTGTATGTAGTTCTTCTGGGACAAAAGATGCTATCCAGATAAAAGATAACAGCTGTCAAATATCAAGTGAATGCAATGTTTATGCCAATCAGGAGCCAGGTTTGGAAAGAATATTGGAAAAAGCACCTCTTCATTAAGATGGAAAGAATTTAGAGAGGGAAGAAATATCTTGGTGCAGAATGATTTTGTGTAAAAGACCAGATAAAACTCATCACAGTGTAGTCATCTGAGTTCTCTGGAACAACCTAACATAGACCATGGCAACAATTACAGAAGACTTCATTGTTGCAAACGATGCATTGCCATCAGCTTGAATTGTTGGGAAGCTAACTGCTCACAGAGATGAATCCCATGAAAGGATGGTATGAGAATGGGCAATTAAATATTGAAAAACGGTTAAGAAAATATTTAACCACTGGGTGAAGAAACACAACATTTCATCAAACTATGAAAGGCTGAAGTTACTTTTAAATAAACTATAAATGACAACCAAAAAAACACCAGTAAGGAGAGCAGAAAATCTAAAACCTGCATTAAACTTAGATAATTTTTGCCTATTGGCTTGAGAATAAAAGACTTTTAAGACACAGCTAAAATCCCAATTGTTACTTTTGAGAATCCACTAGCCAGTTGATCTTCCAAACAATGAGCTTGAGGCTTTAGATGTTTGAGAAGATGTTTGACTTTTTCATCATAAGTGATATCTACAGTAGAATAATTGTAAGATGAGGACATTGATGAAAATAGGATTGTCATGGGCTAAGCATACAATTTCAGAAGAAAAAAGGGTAGGCAGAGTGAATGGACGATTGGCGTTGTGTGGATTGTCCTTTCCTTTTATTCAGGCTGGACTGATCCTTAGCTTTAGAAAGGCATCCTATGGTCCAGCTCTCGCTATCCCGTGGTTTGCTGGCCATCAGAGGAGCTAATGGATCTGATACGGCAGCAGTTGCTGGCATTGGGCTAGGAGACTTGGAATGGCAAGTGCATGGTGGAATGTGGCAACAATTGAGATAGTGGACCCTGGACCCTTCAGCTCTGAAGCAGCCACAGAATTAACTGCATTGACTGCTTGTTCCACAAAGACATTCTCAAATGAAAGTAAACATGAACTGGCCATCTGTTAATAGGAACGTGTTGCAACAATTCTTGTCCTAGATAAGATTCACAGTTATTAGATAAGGACACGAATTAGAAAAGGGAAATCTTATGAAAAGAGGGAATACTTTAGAAAAATGCATGACATGACCATTGTGATAGTTGGAATAAAACCGTATTTTTAAAAGCACTTCGTATAGATACTCCATTGGCCCAAATCCTTATATTTCAACCACAGAGCATTATTGGGAATTAAAGCCAACTCCGTTCTTGGCCCCTGAATGTGGCAACAGTGAGAAAGATTTATCAGTAATGATTCACGATTGTGAGAAACATGGAGGCAGCACAAGATGATCTAGAAAAATTCCTTCAGATCAGTGGTGCAGTTTATAGAAGGGCTCCAGGGCAAGGATATAATTTTGATAGGATTGTGTAGGAAAAAAACTGCATGCTTAACAGGTATAATCCCTTCGCATCCCACCTTCCCCAGGACTTTCAACTGGGCCCTTTCTATGGGAGGCAAAGTTCCAGTTGCTGAAGGATTGGAACACCCGGATTTGCCTGATGGCACAGGGGAGTTCCTGGATGCCTGGCTCATGCTGGTGGAGAAAATGGTGAATCCTACCACAGTGCTGGAATCTCCCCATTCCTTGCCTGCAAAGCTACCAGGTGGGCAGAACTACCTGCAATTCAGTGCTTTGCGTTTCCTTGTGGTAACGCAGAAGGTGAGTAGTTGCAGTTTCCCTCTTTTTTTCTTTTTCAGATAAAGCAAAGGTTATATGGAAGTGAAATATATAGAACTATATATGCTGTTACACCAGCTGCTGCTGCTGTAATGTGACTTTGCTATAGCAGAAACTCTTTGTGATCAGTCTAAATAAGAATCTGTTACCTTGTGGTATAAAACAGCCGATCTATCTTGTTTTGTTGTTCAAAATGTTACTGAAATCCCAACCTATTAGCATTTAATGTTTGCCCATACATATCCCTTATATAATTGTATCTTATTCTGTCTTATATGTGTAGAATGCACTATGTGATGCATTCTAACCTCTCCCCTTTATAAGTGATTTTTGTATCTAGAAACTGCAAAATTCTACCATTTCTGACTTTCCAAGGAGGAAACCCCATGTAGGGCTACCTTTGCTAGCTTTTCTCCTCTATTGTGCAGGCGGCCTTCACTTGCATCAAAAACCTATGGAACCGCAAGCCACTGAAGGTATACGGAGGACGCATGGCAGAGTCCATGTTAGCTATCCTGTGTCACATCCTGCGTGGAGAGCCGGTCATCCGTGAGCGTCTTGGCAAGGAGAAAGAGGGAGCACGCAGTGAGGAAGAGGCAGGGCAAGAAGAGGGTGGTGCCCGAAGGGAGCCACAAGTGAACCAACAGCAGCTTCAGCAGGTAGAAATCATTCCATTATTTTAGTGCTTTGCAAAAGTTGCATTCTTAGTTTTAAGCCCTTTTCCTTGGGGGATGTAGTTGACTTTTAAACTGAGTCTTCTGGTTGTCTTCTGCTTGCATATCCAATCCCTTTATGAAGTTTTCTGCCTCTGCCTATTTTCAGCTGATGGACATGGGCTTTACACGAGAGCATGCTATGGAAGCTCTGTTGAACACCAGTACCATGGAACAAGCCACAGAGTATCTTCTGACACATCCTCCACCCCTTATGGGTGGGGTTGTAAGGGTGAGGCAATCTAGCAGTTTAAGATTATTTGACTTATAGAAATTTCTTAGCTTCCTTTATTCTAGATCATTCATTCCCAATCTTTGTTCTTTTGAAAGCTGCATTGCTTTGGAATTGGGGGGTCCACATGTTATTGATGAATGGGCCTTAAGCCAGCTGCAAGCAGAGCCAAAAAGGGTGGGACAGATAATGTTTTCTCCTTTTGATGTATCTTTTTTTTTTGCTTTGAATCTTTTTCATTTTTATCACAACAGTTAAGCTAGATTGCTCTTCCCAGAGTCTGAATTGATTGTGTAGAAGTCAGGGTTGTGGCAGGAGTTGCTCCAGTCCCATTCTAGATACTGATAAAATATTGGACACCTTCACTCCCCAATTTTAAAAGATGAAATATGCAATCATCAGTTAGTTAATTACTATGATTCTGATGCTTTTAGCTTAGAAAATGTTTTTTGATGAGTGTATACAAAAGAGAGCTCTACTCCCACCCGAATGTTACAATTTTAGATTCATACAAATGTCTAGTTTCCTTTAGGGTGCAGTAGCCAATCACTAATATTCCAGACCTGTTTGTGGGTTGTCTGGCAGGATCTCAGCATGTCTGAAGAAGATCAGATGATGAGGGCCATTGCTATGTCCCTGGGACAAGACATCCCCATGGACCAAAGGGCTGAATCCCCAGAGGTAAAAACAAAAACAAAAAACCCTTCATATTGTGATTCACAGTGCTGGATTGAAAAAAAACATTGCTCAACTTTAGAAGAAAAATCTTTAGTACTCCATTCTTATATCTAAATGTTTCAGAATTGTGGTGAAAAATGCAATTATAATTAGCATAAAGTCCAACTTTTATTGACAATAAGATAGCTGTATACAATATATGTATGTATTTAGTGGGAGATAAGCAGTTTAGTTTCCAGTATTTCAAACACACACACACGCTCGCCTGCCACTTTTGGGGACCCCTGGCTTAAATGGTAGTCATCAATATGGATAATTTCTGAAATAGAAATAACATTCTAGATAAAACATTCATTTTAATCACAGAAAGTCTTCCCAACAATGATAATTGTAATTTTTCTTATCTTTGCATGTCTTGTTGTAATCCTAATCCTTGACATCATTATTTTAAAACAACATATAATTCATATTAAAGTAATACCCAAATATGTAAGCTGTTCTTCAATTTTAAAATTAGATCTATTCATTACTGCTTGATCTTTTGCATTCATATATTTTTAGCAACATTTTTGGATTTTAGTAATCTTGAAGCCTGCAGCTGTGCCAAAATCATTTCAGTTTTTCATTAAAAACTCTGTCCCTTTCAGAGTCCTATAAACTGAAAACCAAATCACCAGCAAAAACTTTCAGTTTAAAGGACTTATTTTTAATTTTTAGACCCATTGTATTTTTTCTCTTGTCTAATATCTCTATTCAAAATTTCAAGAACCAATCTAAACAACAAAGGGACAACCTTATTGTGTCCCTTTCTGAATATCACATGGTTTAATCAAATCACCATTCAAATTTTTCAAAATGCGCTGTATACACCAACTTGATTCTATGAAGAAAACTCACCAAAGTCCATATCTTTCAGAAACCCTAACAAGAAGGAATCAAGCAAATATTAGAAGAATATCCCAATGTTTCAATTTACATATAGCTCCAGAAATAGTCTCCAAAGAGAAGTACTTATCTGTTCCAAACAGTGTCTTTCTTTAGCTTCAAAGAAGAATAAATCCAAAATATGATTTAGAAATGAGGTTGTTCCTAGCATCCATATATAAGGCCACATCACAGCTGAGAACTCGATGGGAATCACTGCCCCCATTGCTCAACTCGCAAGCCAGTTGAGGAAACCTCCATTTCTGTAAGTCACTGGCAAGGAGCAACAGTCCTGGGGTCAAATGGTTTCCTCTTTCTGTCCAGAGGAAGGAAGGAGCCCCCCCAGCTTTTGCAGGAAGTAAAACAAGCTGTGACAATGTTTCTGAGAGCGTTGGAGGCATCTACACTGCCATTTTCCCTACCAAAAGGCTTTCCACCAACATTTTTTAATGATCTGCCATGTAGGAGAGATAGAGGAGGCAAGGCAGTTTTTATGCTGTAAAATGCCCCAAACAATTTTTTTTTTAAAACCAGTGGTATATAAGCAGATTAAGTAAGTATAAAATAGCTGTTTTTTCTTTCTTTCTTTCTAGGAAGCTGCTTGTCGGAAAGAAGAAGAAGAACGCAAGGCTCGAGAGAAACAGGAGGAAGAGGAAGCCAAGTGTCTGGAGAAGTTCCAGGATGCAGAACCTCTTGAGCAAGAAGAGTTGCACAACTTCACTGACACAATGCTACCTGGCTGCTTTCACCTGCTGGATGAGCTCCCAGATACAGTGTACCGTGTCTGTGACCTCATTATGACTGCCATCAAACGTAATGGAGCTGATTATAGAGATATGATCCTCAAACAAGTTGTCAATCAGGTAGATCAGATTTTTATGCTAAGAAAGCATTGCATCTGTGTTTTCTTAAGATAGTTTTGGAGAAAAAAAGATACCTTTCCAGGAGCTTTTGATTCTAGTTGGTTACATCTTTAGCCAAAACCATACCTCCTTGGGCCTAATGAGGATTGTATCCCATAGTGGCTCGAATATCTGGACCAGACTGTTTTATTTTCTCTGCATACTAGATCAAACTAATATAATAAGCTATAAACTTTGGGTTGAGTTTATATTTTCAGATCTTACATGGCAGGTGATCCATATGCCTTCTTTATTTGCAGTTTTATTGCTCATGTTTTCACATGTCCATGCTTTTGAAAGATTTGGTGGGGGTGTTTGTGTATGTTTATACATTTTACTTATTCATTGGCAAAATATTTTTTTTCAAGGCCTAAAGATTCATAGTTAAGCTAAACAAACATCCACGACTTTTATATGATTTTTGGAGCAATACAGGTGTAAAGATTTATATTCAGGAAAAATTAATCCAGTGATAAGTATGCAGTTGATGACAAACCAAAATGCACGTTTGTTAAATATAATGGTATAAGCATGATATTTATCTTTCACAATTAGCAAAAAAAAAATCTACTTCTATCTTGGGAAACATATTTAAAGTAATGCTCAGACTGAAATAAAAATACTAAAAGATCCGAGGTGAAAAATCTGGTAAGCATAGCATTCAGTTCCGGGTACTGTGTAAATTGAAAAGTAATTTCATTAATAAAACAGAAACATAGCTCATAAAGGACTCAGATATGATCCTACTGGTTGGCTTCTTAGTGCCACTGATAATATACTTTCCCTTTTGGCAGGTGTGGGAAGCTGCTGACGTCCTCATCAAGGCTGCTCTGCCCCTCACCACAAGTGATACAAAGACTGTCTCTGAATGGATTAGCCAGATGGCTACACTACCTCAGGCCTCCAACCTGGCCACGCGTATCCTGCTATTAACTTTACTATTTGAGGTAAGACTGATATCTATGGTTTGAGCTCAAGAAAGGAGCTTTAAGGTGGTGCCAGCATTACAGAAAGTGCATGCACAGCAGATCCAAGAAATTTTTTCACTTAGGATCCAATAGCTGTCTTTCACTCCTATCTTGGGAAAATTGGCTGGGAAGTGGTAGAGGTGAGCAAGATACAATATTTAACAGTTTACACGAGAGATGTCAAACTCGCGACATCACGTGATGTCGCGCAATGTATCGGAGCTTTTTCGCCATTGCCGGCAATGGGGTGGGTGTGGTTTCCTGATGACGTGTCCAGCCCGTGGGCCGGCAGTTTGACACCCCTGGTTTACACGTTCCATTATAGACAGTAGCTTAAGACGTGTGTGTGCACGTGACTAATTGTCTTCTTGCTGTGTCATTGTACTGATTGCTACATTTCATTCCAAAATTTAAAGCATAGATGAGATTAGGAATACCACTTAATTCAGTATGTTTTTGTTAGCTGCTTTATTCACCCATAGCCATCTTTTTCAGTACTGAATGTGACAGTGAAGAATCATGCAATGCCAGCTCTTCAGCTGCTTATGGATAGAATATGGAGTTTACTCTAAACTTCTGCAATAACTATTAAGTTAATTTCTCTGCAAAGAAAAAGTCAATTTTTGGAGCCAGGATGCCTTTAATTAATTTAATTAAGATGATATCTAGAATTCTACTTGCAATAGAAATAGGCAGCTTGTACCCTCTAGGTGTTTTGGCCTGCAGCTATCATTGGCCATGGTGACAAGAATGAATGGTAGTTGAGTTCTAAAGTACCCAATGACATCAGCTTTGCCCATTTAAAGCAGATGTAAGCAATTCCTTTTGAATTCAGGTAGATGGCAGCATTTTCTATAGAAGAGTAATTGCTTGGCAGTATGAAAGTTCTAAACAATGAAATGTTGTCCACTTCTTATTTAAGTGTTCAGGTTACTATATTTA
>NW_015386966.1:105672-151025 GCF_001527695.2 Protobothrops mucrosquamatus
CCCCCCCCCCCCCCCGGCATATGAACTAAAGGCCTGTGCAGTAAAGTGCATTTTAAGTTTTAGGCTACAAATCTTGGATTCCGTAGTTGAAAACTTTTTTTTTTTAAATTCAGTGGTGAACTGTTTATCTAGACTACTTCCTCTCAACTGCACGGCTGCTGATCTTTTTCCTTTTAACTGCCAACAGGAGTTGAAGTTGCCATGCGCTCGTGTAGTAGAATCAAGTGGTATTCTCAATGTTTTGATAAAACTGTTGGAAGTGGTACAGCCTTGCCTCCAAGCTGCCAAGGAACAAAAGGAAGTGCAGACACCAAAGTAAGTAATAAGTAATAGACTAGAATTGGAAACCCCTAACCTAGTTTCAGCTTTTAAAATTTATGCTGTACTTAGGCTTTGCCTCAGACCTGTTTGTGCTTTGATGGTGGATTTCAGTTTGATAATTTATATGTGTGATGATTTAGTAACATAGAATGCATTTACAAACTAAGGCTGGATGGGGTTTCTGCCTGCTTCAGGTCTTTGGAGTTCCATGCTTTTCAATCAAGCTGGATTAAAAGGTGGAAAAGTCAGAAGGCCTTGGCAATATTGGCAGAGTTACAATCTTATATGGGCTACAGCATCTTAGTGTGAACCAGATCTATTTAATAAGATTGTTTTTTAATGCATTTGCACAGAAAGTCAGAATATAAATAAAAATAATAATGTGCTGCTTTTCCTGGCATTATCCATTTTCTCCTATAGGTGGATCACCCCAGTATTACTGTTAATTGACTTCTATGAGAAAACAGCTATCTCCTCCAAGAGAAGAGCCCAAATGAACAAGGTATGAATGAGCCCAGGTGGTTTTAGAGAAGTTAGAAGTTCTTGTTGGAAAAAAAGATTCTGGCTGTTGAAGTGGTAAAAACATTCAGATTACATAAGCCTTTATGCTACTTTCCCACAAAGTACTGATAGAAGAGAATATTTGTGGCTCAGGATTGCCACACTGCTAAGGTGGAATGTGTGAATGTGGATTGTAAAATTGGGAGGACAATTCTATCATATTGATGATAGCTTCCATATTTTCTTCTGTGCTGATTCCATTTGTTTTACATCATCCTGCATTTTCCATCATGCTTTTAATCTGAAATGGTGCCTTGCCGTATGTCCTCTTTGTACCTCACATTCAATCCAAAGTCTTTTATCATTGTTAGAATTGGCTTCCTTTGCTGGGGGAAGGCTGAATAGCGTGTAGTTTTAGAGATACACTACACGTAGGAATCTGGAGTAAGCTGCCTGGCATACAATGCATGGTAAAGAAGCAGCATCCAACTTCAGATTTGAAGATAGCTTATGTTCCTAACAATACCTGCATTCCATTGCCATGCCAATTTTAAATTACAACTTGCATGAAATATATTGCCTCATGTCCGAATAGTTGCCTTGCTTCATAGAAGGGTTACTCTTATTCTTTCAGGCATATAACCACAGTTGTAATCTCCTAGGACTTGTTTTTGAGTTAGGCATGCCTAGAATTGTATGTAGGGTACATCTAATAGTCTGCTAATTTTTCTCCAGTACCTTCAGGCTAATGGCAACAATTGGCGTTGGTTCGATGATCGTTCGGGCCGATGGTGTAGCTATAGCGCAAGTAATAATAGCACTATTGACACAGCTTGGAAAGCGGGGGAGACTAGTGTTCGTTTCACTGCTGGCCGGCGGCGCTACACGGTGCAGTTCACCACAATGGTGCAGGTATAAGCTTTCCATTCTCTGCTCAGATGTTTGGATTTGGGATAAGCACGTGGGGTGATTCTAACCTTCTGGTCTGTTTCCTGGATGCAAAGGTGAATGAAGAAACTGGAAACAGGAGGCCAGTAATGCTGACCTTGCTCAGGGTCCCCCGGCTTAGCAAGGCTATGAAGGAAAGTAATGGACAAGAACTGGAGAGAACGTTGGAGGAAGGGAAAGAAATGGAAAGCAAGGTTAAGGAGGAGAAGGCAAATGGTACTACATTCATGTTCTTAGGTCTGGTTCTTACCACAAACCACAGATTGAACTTGTTCACTCACTTCTATTTTCTCTAACCCTATCAGATAGCCCTGTGCCTGCGGATAGCCTAGCCCCAGAGAAAGAAGCACCACCAGAAGAGGTGAAACCCTCAGAGATCCTAATCCAAGGCCTGACAGAGGAGATGGTGACAGTCTTGATCCGGGCCTGTGTGAGCATGTTGGGTGTGCCTGTGGAGCCAGACACTCTGCACGCCACCCTGCGCCTCTGTCTGCGTCTCACCCGCCACCACAAATACGCCATGATGTTTGCTGAACTCAAGAGCACGCGCATGATCCTGGGCTTAACGCAGAGCTCTGGTTTCAACGGCTTCACCCCTCTTGTCACCCTGCTTTTCCGACACATCATAGAGGATCCCTGCACACTGCATCACACTATGGAAAAGGTAGAGTTGGCCTTTTGCTATCTAGGCAAGGGAAGAGGAGGAGTCATAATTGATTGCTTTCCTGGATAATTACAGGTAGTTCTCGGCTTACAACCATTCATTCAGTGACCATTCAAAATTATGACAGTGCTGACGAAATGGACCTGCAACCCATGCCCAAAGTGATGTCCATTGCAGAACCCCCCATGGTCACATGATCAAACTTTAGAGGCTTGGCAACCCACCTGCACTTCTGCTCCTACTAGCCCTCCCCCCCCCAGCCTCCAATTTCTGCTTTTTTAGCCACCCTGCTACAGCCTTGCAGGGCAGCAAGCAGTCCCAGAAATGTGCAGCTTGCACGACTCCCAGTTCTCTGCACCAGTCTTTCATCTTTTACAGCCAGGGCTGAAGCAGAAGTGCCTTGCCAATAGTCGAGGACTACCTGTAATGATGAGAAGGTCTAGCTCTGCTCAACACTGGGAATATTAGTTCTATATTCATAGAATCATCATGTTGGAAAGAAAGAGGGGAATAATTTAGGCTGATGCCCTGTTCCACGTCATACAGAATATGCAGAACAAGGAGGCATGGCAGGATATCTGGCAAAGAGATATTCAGCTTGTTCTTAAGCATTGTTTCCACCGCTATATTCATTTATAAATTTCTCTGGTTATCAAGTGCCCAAGGCAACCTATAGTGCAAATAGCAATCAAATATACGTTCTCAGAATAATAAGGAATTCCAGATGCAGCTTGATCAGATAGTATAGAGTGAGTTCAACCCTGTCTTTCAGCAGATTCAACCTTAGAATTCATTAGCTTTTTTGGGGGGGGCAACATCCCATTGCCATTTGTAAGTTGGCCATCCCTAATTCATATATTCATAGTTTTATTCTCTTTGTTTTTCTGTATCAATGCAGATCTCGTATAAAATGATTACGAATCTTAACTCTGCCTTTTATTTTGAACTTTGCCTCTGTAATTCCAGCAGATTGGTCTAATGGTGTTGATTTCTTTCAGATCCCTTCACTCACCTGCCTCTTCCTTCTGTCATTCTAGGTTGTGCGTTCAGCAGCCACAAGTGGAGCAGGCAGCACCACTTCAGGTGTGGTGTCGGGCAGCTTGGGCTCCCGAGAGATCAACTATATCTTGCGAGTGCTGGGCCCAGCTGCATGCCGAAATCCTGAGATCTTCACTGAGGTAGCCAACGGTTGCATTCGTATTGCCCTGCCCGCTCCCCGTGGCTCCGGAACTGGTAAGTACATCATAACTCTGCTGGTTCTCCTTCAGTGATCGGACAAGTGTGTTTGCAGGCATACCAGAACCTGGATTTTGACTGTTCATGTTTGAGAAGGTGATGATCTGGATCAGGGGCAAGAATTTCCATAGTAGACACCTTTTGTGTAAAAATCCCCCCAAAGCAGATATAAGCATGGTGACCTCTATTCCCCTTTCCACCCTCTTTTTCCCGGTCTTGTTGGTAGTGTTGGCGGCTCTAGTTCTTTTTATTCTTTCTCCTTTTGCTCCCCAAGCCTCTGACGACGAGTTCGAGAACTTGCGGATTAAGGGCCCCAATGCTGTCCAGCTAGTGAAAACTACTCCAGTTAAACCTTCACCACTACCTGTCATACCTGATACAATCAAGGAAGTGATCTATGACATGCTGAATGCTCTGGCTGCCTACCACGCTCCTGATGAAGGTACATTACGCCCTGGGACATAATAGAAGAGAACTCTAGTTTTTGATTGCTGAAGCGTTCATGTCTTGTGACTGAGAACCCTATTCTACATAGTTCTGCCTTTTTCCTCCAAATGTACCATATGCATTGATGAAGCCAGCACTAATATTAATTATTCCTTTGCCCCTAGAAAGTTGGGCCTCTTAGGTGGGGTTTTTTTTTCTAGCAAGTCACTCAGTAAGATAAGTATCTACGGTATCAATGCATTATCTTTCTGGAAGAGGTAACTCTGTTTTGGCCAGATATGCAGGCTTATCATTGCTTTCTGCTGAGAAAGTACTATCTATGGACCTGCTTTTGTTTCTCTATTTTCAGCAGACAAATCTGAACCCAAAGCAAATACTACTAATCAGGAAGTGAGCCAGATTCTACAAGACATGGGGGACGATGTGTATCAGCAGTACCGCTCTTTGACTCGCCAGAGTAGTGATTTCGATTCTCAGACGGGCTTTGGCATCAATGTGAGTCCCTCTGATCTGTCTCTGCAGCCAGCAACCAAAGTAGTTCTGTTAATTCTAGGATAACAAGTGGCATAAAAATGTATCTGCTCGTCACGTGTGGAACTCTATCCCATTTGATAAAGTTTAAGTCATTTCATTATGTCTTCCCACTCTTTCCCTCTAGGCTCAAGTCTTTGCTGCTGATAGCACAGCCTCTGAGATTCCTCAGTCTGGAACTCCCCAAGGTGATGGTAAGCACCAGTTTTATTGATGATGCAACGCCACGCTAGATGCAATGTTTAATTACCTCTGCCGGTGTATTCTCTGATGTTCTTAGGCATTTGGAAGTTTATTTGACTAAACTGGTTAGCTTCAAATTGTCATTCTGTTGTTGGGGAATTTCTTGTCTTAGCAGTAAAGATGCATCCTCTGTCTTTTTTCTCCCGCTCTTCCAGCATGAGATCAAATTGATACCTTAACTGGGTGTAGTCTTGTGTTCTCCAACCTACAGCTTCCAAATGTGTTGGAACTATAATTTTTTGTATTCCATATCAGTATATATAATCGTAAGGTACCAAGTATGGGCAAGCTAATCTGAGATTAGATTTCTTGGGATAGCAGTTCTTCCATTGATGGATCCTTTCCTTTCTAACCTATAGCTTCTACTCCGGAAGAATCTAGAGAAAATAAGAAAGATAAGGATGGTGATAAAGCTGCAGAGGAAAACAAGCAAAAGGCTAAGGGGAGCAAGCCACTTATGCCTACCTCTACTATTCTGCGGCTCCTGGCAGAGCTTGTGCGCTCATATGTGGGCATTGCTACATTAATTGCCAACTACAGTTACACTGTGGGCCAGTCCGAACTTATAAAAGAGGTAAGCAAGTCTTAAGTGCACCAGACGACCATGGGCTTGGAAGCAAGGTACAAGCAAGGAAAGATGTTGAGGGCCGGTACCCTAAGTTATTCCAGGGGACAATGGAAATCATCAATTTACAGAGAATTGTAAATTGGGCGTTGTTGTTGGTAAGGGAAAAAGTTGGGAATACTGGTTTTTCTTTTCCTACTGATCTCTTACTGGAACTTTTCAGGACTGCAGTGTTTTGGCTTTTGTCCTGGACCATCTCCTGCCCCACACCCAGAATGCTGAAGACAAAGATACACCAGCCCTGGCTCGCCTCTTTCTAGCCAGTTTGGCTGCAGCGGGTAGTGGCACTGATGCCCAGGTGGCCTTGGTGAATGAGGTGAAGGCAGCCCTGGGCCGGGCATTGGCCATGGCAGAAAGCACCGAGAAGCATGCCAGGTGAGGAAGATGAGAAATATTTGTGCTTCCATGTGGATCAGTACCTGAGGAAAGAGGAAAGCTGTAGCACTGTAACTCTAATTTCTCGCACCTAGAGGTTCAGGCATTTTTTAACCTTTGATAAGATTTCAAGTGAAAGATATTAGTAAACTACCTTTCTTCACTATATTATAAAAATATAGGCACTGTACTTATAAATCTTTGGAGGGTGCCATCCCATGTAGAGGTACAGGGATAGGTTATCCAAGAGCATGCTGTTTTGTCAGTAGCGAGAATTTAGAATACTATTCCCAGTAAAGTTCGTAACAATTAAAACAAGGATGTTTACTATGGGAAAGGAGAAAAATGCTGTTCCACAGATTTGGGGCAGGACATGGTTGGGTGTCCATGGTGTTATCCCGGTAAGCAGAGAAACATTGCTTTCATGTTGATTCGTGGTATCCTGTCTTACTTTAGGCTACAGGCAGTAATGTGTATCATCAGCACCATCATGGAATCCTGCCCATCCACCTCCAGCTTCTATAGCAGTGCCACAGCCAAGACACAGCACAATGGCATGAACAACATAATCCGCCTGTTCCTCAAGAAAGGGCTGGTCAATGACTTGGCCAGAGTGCCCCACAGTCTTGATCTGTCCAGGTAATTTGCTCAAGAAATGGAGGGGAATTCATTCATGGCTACAGTGGTATTAAACTATTTGGTTGGAATTAAGAAACACATTTTCCCCTGGTTTCCTCTTAAGATTTCTCTGTGGGAAATGCCTGGTTATTTTAGAATAGAATTAGCTGCCTTATTGAGATAACTACAATTCCGACAATGCTCCATTTTGTTAGAGAGATTTCTATCATATCTACATCAACTAAGGTTTATTCTCTGATATCTGACTTTGCTCTGACTTGTACTACCGTCTACGTGTGCTTTTTTCCTAAAGTCCCAACATGGCCAACACAGTTAATGCTGCCTTGAAACCCCTGGAGACGTTGTCGCGTATTGTCAATCAGCCCAGCAGTCTCTTCGGTAGCAAAAGTGCCTCAAGCAAGAGCAAGGCAGAGCAGGATGCTCAGGGAGTAGCACGAGATGCCAGCAGTGGTCAACAAGATGCAGGTAACATGCCTCATCTCATCTAAGTAGTCTCCTTTAACACGGCTGTGCGCTTCTACCTCTTCCCTCCCATTTTCGTTATCTCTTGCTATACTTGGTAAAGTCAGTTCAAGAGAGGATAGGCCTCACTTTTATTTGACTCTTAGGGGAAAGTGGGGAAACAGAAGCCCCCGAGGAGGACCATGACGTTGCACAAGCAGAAGTAGCAGATGGTGACATCATGGATGGCGAAGCAGAGACTGATACCGTGGTGATTGCGGGACAGCCTGAAGTCCTGAGCACACAAGAGATGCAGGTATGAATGCTAGGTTGTAAAGGTGTTCCCTGTATTTATTTATTTTACAAAAAATCTGACTGTAGGCTTTTAAGATAGAAATGTGGTGCAATGTGGGGTTCATTTGAATTCCTGCTTATGTTGACTTAGGTGAAGTTTATCTTAAATCGCATACAGAGAAGAATAAAAGCGAAGATTTGCGATCACCAAATTCTTTTGTAAAAGAGCATTTTCAGCCAACGTAGCACTTCCAAAATTTCCCAAGCCAAGTGGCCAACAGCCATGGAAATTGAGAAGTGAAAATCCCGTCATATTTGAATGTTTGCAGGTTGGGGGAAGACAGCTTTAAATGACTGAATAAAACCTGGACTGATATACTTCACTTTGCACCAATTTCCATAGTCTTTCCTTGGCTTTATTCAGATTGTGATATGCGAAGCAGGAGTAGGGCTGCTAAGTAGTTTCTACTTGTGATGGAACAACAAGCAGAGAGGTTGTAATGTAGGATAGTGCAGCTTCTCTGGAGTTTTAAGGCTTATTAAGGTATGTGGAACTGGATCTCGCTAACATTCCCATCTCTGTCTTTCTAGGTTGAAAATGAACTGGAGGATCTGATTGATGAATTACTGGAGCAAGATGGTGGCTCAGGAAATAGTACTATAATAGGTGAGAGCAAACACATAATTTAATGTTAGGGTCATCAGTTAGGATCTCAGGCTTAAAGTGTCTTACTTTATTTTCCTCATGTGTAATCTAAAGGAATCATTTAAATTCCACATTGTATTATAGAAAATTCTATCTTCTATGAGTGGCCATTCCTCCAGATAGAGAAAAATTGCTGCTCATGCCATTTCTTGGCTGCCCTTCTTCCATGCAAGGCATAGAAAAGCTGTTCTGTAGTTGGCAGATGCCAGTGCTATCTGTTCTCTCTTTAGAAACATTTCATTTCTTTCTCAGGGTGTTAGGCAGAGGCAAATGCATTCATGACATTGTCATCAGTGTATTTGTTTTTAGTTACCGCATCACATCAGAATCATAATGGGTATTTATAGATAAAACGGACAGCTCTGGCATTCCTCAACAGAAAAAAAAGCTGTTGACTCATGATTCTGCTAAATCCTGTGCTCTACCTTTGTGTCCTTCAGTGGGACGAAGTGGAGAGGATGAGTCTCAGGAGGATGTGTTGATGGATGAGGCACCTTCCAATCTGAGCCAGGCTTCCACACTACAGGCCAACAGGGAAGGTGAGGCATTGCCTAAACATGTATCTCTAGTCATAAAAATGCCGATAGACATCCTTCCGGTGGGGTTGGTGCAGTACTGGAGAAAAGAAACTGAACACTACTATATTTTCAAGATGCTCATAGGCTGAAGCTCTTTTTTTTAGAAAGCAGAAAAATAAATATTTCTGTAATCTTTCTTCATAAGGCTTTTCCCATTTGAAAAAAGTTTGGAGAATCTCATCAGAGAAATAACTGGAAAGGTTTTCATTTAATTAGCACAAGCCACCTCTCTTTATCTGCACTCTCAATTCTGTTCTAGATTCTATGAATATCTTGGATCCTGAAGATGAGGAAGAGCACACCCAGGAAGAAGACAGCAGTGGTAGCAATGAGGATGAAGATGACAGTCAAGATGAGGAAGAGGAGGAGGAGGAGGAAGATGAAGACGATCAGGTAAAGGCACTGGAGAAGAGCGAGCTCAAAAGCCTACTGCCAACTTACTTTTGCCCTCTTCATATTACTGACTTGTATGGAATAACAAGGATGGACAATTAAAAGTTGCTGGTTTTTAGTAGTCTCAAGAACTGTTAATAATGCCTGGAATCTGTAGTCTGCTTTGTGTGCAATTAAATTAAGAATCTTGCTGATTAGAATTTTCCTTGGTTCTAAGTAGAGAGCATGATTATGGGGAAGTGCGAAGGGATGGATTTCAGAAACCTGGATGCCAGTCGTTGATTTTGATGTTTGCTGCTCTTGTAGGACGATGAAGAGGGTGAGGAAGGTGAAGAAGAGGAAGATGATGACGACGGCTCAGAGATGGAGTTAGATGAAGATTACCCTGATATGAATGCCTCCCCGCTGGTGCGTTTTGAACGCTTTGACCGTGAAGATGACCTCATCATAGAATTTGACAACATGTTCTCCAGTGCCAGTAAGAATTCTGAAACTCAGAAGCCATAGGATATTGATGATATTCTAGAACCTGTGAGAATTGAGAAGCAAAATCTTGAAGCTGTTTTTCTTACTTTGGAATATAGTATTCTTCCTGTGTTTTGCCCAGACTGATGAGATGATTTGGAAGTTACAAAAACAACAGAGTCATTTAGAAACCTATATGATGTTACCTTTGCTAAACCTGGGTCTGACCAATTTTGTAACTTAAGGAAATCTCCCTGCTTAAATGTTCAGTCCCATCTTGATCTGCTAACTTGCCTATTTTTATTCCTAGCGGATATTCCTCCATCACCTGGCAATATTCCTGCCACTCACCCACTTATGGTGCGGCATGCAGACCATAGCTCTTTGACCCTGGGTAGCGGTTCCTCTACTACTCGATTGGCGCAAGGCATTGGTCGCAGCCAGAGGACATTACGGCAGCTGACAGCGAATACGGGCCATACCATTCATGTGCATTATCCAGGCACCCGGCAGCCCAACCCACCTCTCATTCTGCAGAGGTGAGCTGAGAAGAAAGAGAGGAGCATAATGGAAGCAATGCTGAATGTTACTAATACTGGAAATATATCAATTTCTCAGTTTCCAGTCATTTGCTTTAGAAAGGGTGGCTTATTTACAGTTTGTTCATTCATTGGATCAATCTTATCCTAAAAGGTTGCAACATCTGCTTCCTAACTCTTTCCAATTACTGTGTGTCATCCTTAGATTGCTGGGTCCTTCAGCAGCTGCAGACATCCTACAGCTGAGCAGTAGCCTTCCACTGCAGAGTCGAGGTCGCGCTCGTCTCCTGGTAGGCAATGATGATGTGCACATAATTGCTCGCTCAGATGATGAGTTGCTGGATGAGTTCTTTCATGACCAGAGCACAGCTACCAGCCAGGCAGGCAAGTCTTCAGAGAACTAATTGCTAAGGCTTTGGAACACTGAAATAATTTTTTTGTCTTAACCAAAGTTTTGAATAACATCAAGCTCTTTATAACCTAGAAATCCAGCATTTGCAAGCTGGAGGGGGAGGGGAATTATTATTATTTTAAAGAAGCATTCTGGTACATTGATATATCTCAAAAGACTCCCTGTTCTTGAAAGTTGTTCTCTAGCTTTGATTGTACCGATGCTAGCCACAACCAAGTCACAGTGAAACAACATTGATGCTTAGGGAAAGCTTGCTCCAAAGAGTTTGTGACGTTAGATTGATTGCGTTAATTCCTCAGAAAATGCTTTTTAGAAAAATGCATTTAAAATTTAGGAAATAGCCCTAGGCATATTCACATATACGCAAACTTCATTTAAGTTAATGGGATTTCCTTGGCCCACATTCATAGGTATGCATTACTCAAGTGATACCAAGCCTGCCTTCAATCTATATGAAGCCCTGCCCCTCCAAAATGTTATTTTTTGATACATCAATTACTGAAAAAGAGTGAGGGCTGCTGTTTGAGTTCTTTCAAAACCATCATCCCTTTCATTCATTTCTTTAGGAACTTTGTCAAGCATCCCAACTGCCTTGACACGCTGGACCGAAGAATGCAAAGTACTCGATGCAGAAAGTATGCATGATTGTGTGTCAGGTGAGCCAATGAGTAGTTCCTTCAGAGAGCATCCTCCTCCCTTAAATTGACTGTGCTTGATTGGAAACCTTTCCTCCATTCAGTGGTCAAAGTTCCCATCATCAACCACCTGGAGGCCTTGAGGGATGAAGAGCTAGAGGAAAGAAGAGAGAAGAGACGCAAGCAATTGGCTGAGGAGGAGGCCAAAGTGTCAGATAAGGCCAAAGATTCAGAAGACAAGGAGCAGAATCCTCAGGTTGGCAGTCACACTTGACTATTTGTGACTTTTCTTTAAGGCCCCCAAAGAGCAGGCTTTACACTGTCAAGGCGCCTTTTCTAGCTGGCATGGCTGCTAAAGTTGGTCGAAGAAGGATCAGCAACTGGAAATATGTTTGGTTGAGTTAGCACTTTATATTGCAGAATACAAACAACCTCTGTTTATAAAAGGAAGGGAGACTTGGCCTTAACCGTTTATTGTTTCTAAGTGACTTTATCCCAGAATCATCACATTTTTCTCCTAAACACAGCCCAGTCCCTACAGCTCTTTCTGCTTCTTTATTTAATAAGGCTTATGTTCCAGTTCAGCAACAAAATAAAGGAGACTGGTTTTATTAAACATGATTAATAATGAAATACTGTAATTATTACTTGCAGAAGTTCCTGACAGCAGAAAAACAAATGAAGAATTTAATTGAACAAAATAGGGAAAATTAAATACTCTAATAAAAAAATAGAAATGACTTCAATTATCTTTCTATGAATGCAATTTTTCAAGAAAATATTTAGGTTGCTTACCAAGTATTAGCATAACTTCAGTTGATTTAGAACAGTATAGAGTGCCTTCCAGCATATGGCAGTTTGGGTTTTTTTTCTCCTTACTGTGAATAATAAAAATACTAAATATTTGATACTTGTAAAACCGTTTAAGAAGAATAATGGTTAATTAAAGGGGAGAAAATAGCCTTATATTCTCTGCATTTCTTTTCATATGCATTATATTTTTGGATTTTAGGACAGAGCTATAATTACGGCTGTCTTTTTATGTATTTAATAGCAATATGTAGAATATGTTTACTAGCTTTTATGTGGAAGTATCCTTACATTTGCTTTACAGGACTAGGAAAAACACAGATGGAGACACTGGGTGGGAATTACACACAGTCTCCTTCTTGTCCTTAAAAAAAAAGAAAAAAGATGTAGATTAGCATTTTCCTGCCTACATTGGTCTTCAGAGCCTGAGATGGATTGAATCCTGCATCACTCTGATTTTGTATGTTTGTTGCTTCTGTAGGGACCAGTGCCACAGTCAAACGGTTCAGCCGAGCAGAATCTTCCAGGTAATTTACTTTCTTCTGGATGTTTGATTGGTGTCTTATTTTCTTCTCCCAGCTTAGCTCAAGCAGATGCTGTTCCGGGGCCCCCTGGGATGAGGTAGTAGATTGTATAGTTTTAGGGTCACACCCGGTCTTGGAGATAACTATACAATCTACTGTCTTTCCTATGAGGATTCCTAATTCTATCATGCCACCATTGCCTACTTTGAAGAAGAAGAAGGAAGAAAAATGCTACTGAAAGATTTATATCTAACTCCAGCAAGGAACTGGGAATCAAAGCCCCCGAGTCTGGATGCAACAGAGCAGATTTTTGTTGTTGTTCTATTCCTGGGTTTGTCTGGGGTGTTTGCAGTAAGATATTGTATCTTACAAACTGTGTGCTTTGAGTAGAGAAAGGGGAGTAGAGTAAGGGGAGGATCTTCTATAGTGCAAACAGTAGAAATAATACTTTGCCTTAATACTAGGCCTTTGTGCTTCTCGCTCCTACCAGGGTGAGGTAGTAAGTTGTATTGTTGTGGGGTAGGGATTTGTGCCCCAAATCAGAGATAACTATACAACTTACTACTTTCCCTGCGTGGGGTACAGTACCCCAAATTGTATTATTTTTTCCCCGATGCACTTGGGGTGGGTTTTTTTGTGCGAACTCTCGGAGCTTTGTTTTACTAAAAGGGGTGAAGCCAAGGCCCCATTTGAAATCCTCCTGCTGCTCAGCAGGTTGGGTTTTAAGCCAGCCTCCCTCCCTTTCTTGGCTCCCAGATGGTGCCACCCATCCCGACGGCTATCCCACAGTCTCAACTGCCGCCAAAGACACCTCAGCTGGCCCTAAGCAGACTCTGGTCACATTGGAGAGCTCCCAGCAGCAACAGCAACAAGCGACAGGGGCAGGAGAGCTCCCTTCGGAGCTGGTGGGGCAGTCCACTGCTCAGGCTTCTGGGCAGCTGCTGATGCCAGTGGAGCAGGAGGACTCGGACCCCGGGAGGCTGAGCACAGACGCTGAGGCCACGCAGATGGAGCTTTCACCTGCCCCCACCATCAGTAAGTGGCCTTAGGCTTCACCCTGCAGCCAGCGTTGCCCCTTTCTGTCCCTTGTACATACCTGTGTAGTCGTGTTTCCTCCCTTTCTCCAAATGTTCAGCATATTTATTTCAAGGGTTTATGTTTACATTCGGGTATGTTCGTACGAAATTTTAACATACAAGGTTAATGCCTGTGTAATAATCCCCATTGCGTTATAATCTTAGTTATATCAATCTTTTTTTTAAGTGTTCTTTGTTTTAAAAACCCAGTCTTTTTATGGAGGAGTGATTTCAAATTTTGATTCTCAAACGATGATATGTGGGGCCAATTTATTTGGATTAATCTTCTGCCTTGATAGCTTTTCCAGGCAAGTTCTGCAGTCTGCCACTCCAAAGTCTTTTTAATACATTACAGCTAAAATGTGGCATTGTTTTGTTGAACGGAAAGAATAGCTTCTTTCCATTCAACCTTGTGCTAGCAATCTCGATTAACAACAGATTTTCAGTCCAGTATTTCAGTCCGATATACTGTCCTAATTTCTTGGAGAGGACTTCAGATCCCAGAGAGCTGTGATCTTCTGTGAATCTCCATGAAAGAATTTGAGTTCCCTGCCCATAAACCTTTTTCTTGCTTTTCCCATCAGCTTCGCTCTCTCCAGAGAGAGCTGAAGACTCAGATGCCTTGACTGCTGTCAGCAGCCAGTTGGAGGGCTCACCCATGGACACCAGCAGCCTGGCTTCATGCAATCTGGAAGAAGGTGTGGCAGAGACTGGTGGAGCTAGCACTGTGGAACAAGCAGGCACAGATACTGTGGTGGCGGCAGCAGATGCAACCCAACAAGGGCCAAATGCCCATACTGCTAGGGAGGGCCAGCCTGATCCCAACCAGCAGGTGGATGATGGGTAAGGGCCAGAAATCAAATATAGGAAGGTGACCTGTTTCATTTGTGTTAGCTCTGCACTAATCATTGCCACTCTTCCCTGCTATGCAGCTCCCCGCCTGCATCCTCCTCCGAGAGCTCTTCCACCAGAGATTCAGCTGTAGCCATTTCTGGTGCTGATTCTCGAGGCATCTTGGAAGAGCCGCTGCCTTCGACCAGCAGTGAAGAGGAAGATCCTTTGGCAGGTAAATGTTACAGGAGCGAAAAAGATAACAACGGGTGGGTTTATAATAGTTAACTTTTCTCTGTAGCGCCAGCAATTGTACCTAATGTCCCTTTTCAACAGGAATAAATCTTCCTGAAGGTGTTGACCCATCTTTTTTGGCTGCCCTGCCTGATGACATTCGACGTGAAGTGCTGCAGAACCAGTTGGGTATCCGGCCTCCTGCCCGTTCGGCCCCCACCACCACAGCTACAACTCCAACCCCTCCTGTGGTGGGCAATCCTGGTGTGACAGAAGTCAGTCCTGAGTTTTTGGCTGCTTTGCCCCCAGCTATCCAAGAAGAGGTATTACTGTGTTCTTCTTAAGGGTAACACAGAATTGAAGCAATTAATTCATAGAAGTCAGAAGCTGAAGCTGCCCTTGTGGTCCATTGTATTGCATTGCATAAAATAGGATCGTGTTTATCTAAATCAGTCTTTAGTCAGAAATATAGAAAACTGATGGCAGAAAAAGACCTAGTGGTCCATTGAGTCTGCACTTTGAGTTTTTTTGTTTTCTTTTTAATTAATTATTATTTTTACTTTATTTTTTGAATGTTTGTTGCATGGTGGACTATCCTGAGCATGTTTAAACTCGGTTACTGATGACTGACCTTGCTGGAAGTTGGTTCCATGCTTCCACTACTCTTTCTCTGAACGTATTTGCCTAATGCTCTTCTGTCAAGTCTCCAAAAGAAAGGAATTCCATGCTTATCCAAGTTTGTGGAGTCTGTTTATGAAATAGATATCCATAATTGGTTTTGCACTTTCTAACGTTTTTACTCAAGATACTAATGCAGTGGTATCAGAATCAAGTTAAAGTACTCCTGAGAAACTTATACAGATATTCCAATTGTTAGTTATTTCATTAATATTTCTTTTATAAGGTCTTTGTTAGTTAGCTTTTCAAACATTGTAGGAGGAGAGCCATGTTAGTCTATCATGGCAGAAAAACAGGATAGTACCTTTTCTGACAACTAACTTTTATTTTGTGACCTGCAAGTCACTGGATCAGCTGGTGCACTGGCCTTTCATTTATTCATCCTGGATAATTGGCATTTTAAACTTAGCCGTTTTAGAGGACATATGGTTGAAGAAATGCTTTGCTTGTAGAAACTATCTCTGTATTTGGTTAGCATATAAGGAAAGTATTGGTTTCTATATTTTGATTCTGACCATGCCCAAACTTTTGAAATCTTTTTTTTCTATTCCAGGTGTTGGCACAGCAACGGGCAGAACAGCAAAGGCGTGAGCTTGCACAAAGCACGAGCTCAGACACACCCATGGATCCAGTGACTTTCATTCAAACACTGCCATCAGATCTGCGGCGCAGTGTGCTGGAAGACATGGAGGATAGTGTATTGGCAGTCATGCCTCCTGATATTGCCGCTGAGGCACAGGCTCTGAGGCGAGAACAAGAAGCACGCCAGCGCCAACTAATGCATGAGCGTCTCTTTGGCCACTCTAGCACTTCTGCCTTGTCTGCTATTTTGCGTAGCCCCGGTAAGGCAAGCTTTTCCTGTTTTGTCACCATATGTTCTTTGGTTTATTCGGTCTCGGCTCTTGATTTAATTACTTTGCTCCCCTTTTCACTCTACCCAGCCTTCACAAGCCGATTGAGTGGAAACAGAGGTGTCCAGTATACACGCTTAGCTGTACAAAGAGGAGGTACCTTCCAGATGGGTGGTAGCAGCAGCCACAGCAGGTACTAGATTTTTCTGGAGGAGGGATACCATCTCTGTGATAAACTGGATTTGGTTTGAATCGCAAAACTAAAATTGTAATCATTGCTCCCAACTAGTTACGCTACTAACATGGAGGTGGGCTTAATTTGAAATCTAAAAATTGGAGTGGCCATGATCTTGCCTCCAGAAATAAGAAAATAACTGTACCTGACCATTCCAAATAGTCCTGCCTTTTGGTCTGCTTCACTGAGTAAGCTGAAAGACAGACTGGATTGGTTTGACAATAAAGAGCAGAGCTATAGTTTTAAGAACCAGAACTATGAGGATAAGCATTTGATTCAATATTTGATTCGAACTTTAATGGATTCAGACTCATTCTGGGTAACAGACAGAATGAGCATTGACAGGAAAAGAGAACTTTCCAACTCATTGAAGTCATGACTGTCTATACCAGGGGTAGGCAACCTTGGCTCTTTTATGACTCGTGGACTTCAACTCCCAGAATTCCTGAGCCAGCCATGCTCCCAGAATTCTGGGAGTTGAAGTCCACGAGTCATAAAAGAGCCAAGGTTGCCTACCCCTGGTCTATACTAAATGAGTCTTTTCTAGAAAGGGTTTCTTTGGGATGCCTTAAAGAATTATCTTGTATTTTTGGAGTACGACATAAACTTCTCTGATATTTGTGTTGTTGTTTCTTAGACCATCTGGCAGCAATGTAGACAGTCTGCTGCGCTTGCGTGGACGCCTTCTACTGGACCATGAGGCCTTGTCCTGTCTGTTGGTCCTGCTTTTTGTAGACGAGCCAAAGCTAAACACAAGCCGGCTTCATCGGGTGCTGCGGAATCTTTGTTATCATGCACAGACGCGAAACTGGGTGATTCGGAGCCTACTTTCCATCCTGCAGCGCAGCAGTGAGAGTGAACTGTGTGTGGAGACACCCAAGGGGACGGTTGCACCAGATGACAAAGGCAAAAGGGCAGCCAAAGGCTGTGGTCCGGACAGCCGGCCACTTGACCTACTGCATAAAATGGAATCCAAAAGCTCAGGGCAACTTTCTTGGCTCTCAGTTTCCATGGATGCAGCTCTTGGTTGTAGAACCAACATCTTCCAGATCCAACGAGCAGGAGGCCGCAAGCACACGGAAAAGCACGCTGCTGCTGGTTCCACGGTTCATATACACCCACAGGCTGCTCCGGTGGTCTGCCGCCATGTACTTGATACTCTAATCCAACTTGCCAAGGTGAAGGCAAGAGATGTTTAGTTTACTACTTTTGATACTATGAGGGAAAGCGGTTTGTTGTTTTTTTTCATTTTGAGGAACACTTAAAGGAAATAGGCCAGTTTGTCTTAGAGAAAAGATTGAAATATTGCACAGTTAAGAAAACAAAATTAATTCCATGTATAAATCAAGATGACAAGGCTGATTGTCACAAGGAAATAGATGTAGCAAAAATTCAACAAATTCCTAAATAGAAAACAGTGAGCTATACAACTATGCATACATATGTAATGGTACATCTTATTTACAAGATTTATATTCATCTTGTCCATTGGTGTGCTAAAAACCACAAAGAGAACTAATTTTAACGGGGAGAAGTGAAATTGTAGTTTGTATTTCAGTATTTCCAAGCTGCTTTTTAAATTCTTAGGCTTGAAGAATGAAACACAAGTAAATTTACTTCTCCCTTGTGCTTGTGGTGAAGACCTTGACCCAGTGATTGTCAGTAAGAATTGTCCTGGTTATGGGTTGATTTGGCCAGAATTCCGTTCCAGTAGGCTGCAGTGCAATAATTCTGTTCCCCAAAGTCCATGTGCCACACTAGAAATACAAAAATACTGTGGTCTTTTCTGATCCTGCTTCTTTTATCCCAAAGAGTTGTGTGAATTTAAAGGTAAAATATGTGGAATGTGCAGCTTTTTTCCTTCAGTGGTAGGAGTTACCCTGGATGGTTTCTCCACCTACCTGCTGCGGTTTCAGGATATTGATGCTTAAATCTTTTCAGTGAGAAGGTTTACCCCCGTTTCAGGTCTGTCCACTACAGAATATTGTGGTTCTACAGAGCACTATTTTTATGGATCTTCCTTGTATTACCAATTCTGCATTTATTTACAATGAATGAAGGTCTGTTGTATATTTGCTTTATGTCTTTCCAAGAGGAGCTCCAATTAATCGGTATTCTTCCAGGTTACTACAGGGTAAGAAATACTACTGGTACTCTAGGCAAGGAGCAAGAATGCTTATTGTAGCGAGTAGTTTTGTTCTGTACTTGGAACGGCAACTGCTCAATGGTAGTGCTGTCCATTCCTTTTTATTAGCTACTATGGACAATAAGCTATAAACGCACGTTGTATACATTTTAGAAGTATATTCTGCGTTCTGTGCTGTTAGTTAAATACACAGATACTTCTGCTACAAACTCAGGATATTTATTACTCATACATTTTCAATTGGGATAACACAAAAGTAGGTGAGAGATGTAAACCTTTCTACTTTAAGTGTTTTTTTTTAAAAAAAGTAAGCACATCATAGGTTCAGAGAGGATCCTAAGAGTAGATATTGTCTAGTCCATGAATTACCTAGGTCAGGGCTAGGCAACCTTGGCTCTTTTATGACTCGTGGACTTCAACTCCCAGAATTCCTGAGCTAGCTTGGCTCTGCTTGGAAACCTCTCCCTTTCCCCTCAGCATGGCTGGCTCAGGAATTCTGGGAGTTGAAGTCCACGAGTCATAAAAGAGCCAAGGTTGCCTAGCCCTGACCTAGGTAAACCAAAGCCCCGTATGGACAGAGTTTCAAGAAAGAAGTCAGAACATAGTTTGCCACCAAGAGCCAGATGTGCAGCTGTCCCCTGATACCATTTTGACTAATTTGCTAAGTCAGGCTTCTTTCTTTCAACTAGTTGGCTTGACTTCCTTTGGTCTACCCTTCAGAATATAAAACCTGCTGTTGGTTCAGGACCTTGTCTAATCTAACTCAGGTTCTGGGTCAGCCAGGGCAGCCTGTATTTGCATCTCCTCAAATGCCTCTCCCCCCCCCCAAGGCATTCTCTTCTGTTAATTCCTGCCAACACAGGTTAAGGATCTGTGTGGTCAGGCTCTTCATGCTCTGAATCTGAAGAATCAAATTGATCTTTAACATTGGGGCAGTTAATTGCTTGTTTATTTTATTTATAAAATTTATAGGCCACCCGTCTTACCTCAAGGTAACTCTTCCCCCCCCCCCCCCAGAACCTAAGAGAATCTAGCCTTCGAAGATGGCGTATGTGTGTGGGACTTGGGGGAGGTTAGTTAAACTGAGAGAATCCTGTTGTTAACATTGTGAAACCGGATAGGAGCAACTAATAATCTTTTAAAATGGAATGCGGACTGCCAGCATGACTTCAGAGATCCTAGAAAGAGGTTTAATTCCCCTCCTTTTCTTTCCCCTACCTTTGCAGGTGTTTCCCAGTCACTTCACACAGCAGCGGACCAAAGAGACCAACTGTGAAAATGAGCGGGAGCGTGGTAATAAGCAGTCGAGCAGTCCTTGCCCAGGTCAGATGGGCACAAGCGGCATTTCCACAGACTTCTGGGACTTGTTGGTCAAACTGGATAACATGAATGTAAGCCGCAAGGGCAAGAACTCCATCAAATCTGTGCCTGTGAGCTCTGGCTCGGAAGGGGAGAGCTCCCCCTACAGCCTGGAAGCCTCTCCACTGGGCCAGCTGATGAACATGCTGTCGCACCCAGTGATCAGACGGAGCTCTCTGCTGACGGAAAAGCTGCTGCGCCTGCTGTCTCTCATCTCCATTGCTCTTCCTGAGAACAAGAACGCGGCTGAGGGGGCAACCAGTTACATTGTTCCTAATGCAGCCAGCACCCCAGTCCCTGCCCCTACCCCCGCTCCCACTCCTGCCCCTACTCCTGCCCCTCTCCCAGTCCCTGTCCCTGTCCCTGCTTCTGCCTTGGCAGCAGCAGCTGTAGCTGCAACCGCTGCTTCAATCGCCGCTTCTGGGGCTGCTGCCACAGTAACCACCACGTCAACCGTTCCAACTGCTGTGTCCAGTAAGTCCTCTCATTTGGGGAGGGGGGGAAGAAAGGGAAAGTTAATCTAGTTTTGCAGGAATTATAAGAGATACTCAGGCCTCACTCCCAGCTACTAGGAATCTTCACCACTGACCATGACATTGAGAATACAGCAGAGCAATATGTGCTCCAAAATGAAAAGCAGAATATAAATCAAATAAATGAAGGATGCTAATTCAGAGTAAAACAAAAATGAAAATGTTTGACTTTTTAAGCATAGGAAGGAATGGAAAAGAGCCACCCTAAAATAGAGTTTTTGTCTGGTAGAGAAAAAGAAAGATTCAGTGCCCAGGAGAGAGGTCCCACCCTGGGAAACACACACACACACACACACACACACACTCTGCTTGTCTGGCTCCCAGCATTTACATCCTAAGTATTAATTATGTTTATATCCTAAATATATATATTAAAAAAGAGTAATTGTGAGTCACATACATCTTTGCTCAGCATAGTAACACTTCTTTTTACATTTGACCTGCTTAAAGAACAAAGTAACTGCAGCACCTAAGTTGAACTAGCAGGTCCACCATTCCTCTGCAGCAAAATGCAACAAGAGCATGAACAGTGTACAACTCTTCCTCCACCACCACCACCCCGGGAAAAAAAAGCTTAGGCGAACCAGCACTGAATCTCTTTTTATTGCACTCTGAAGTCTCCACAGACAAGGGCACAAAAACTGCAACACACTGTGTAATGATAAATATCATTAACTGTAATGATAAATATCAAAAACATGGTGAACAAGCCAACGAAGCTGCTCTCTTTTTTTCCAAATGCAAAGTCAGATACCAATGAAACCAAATAGAGAAATACAGAAACCTTTTTGCAGGGAAATGATACTGTTGGTGTCTTGCTAACAGTTTTCTGCTTTAATACTTTTGGAAAAGACTTGCCCCTTGGGAAAAGTTAAGGAGTTTTGGTCCTAGTTTTTTCTGGGATGTTGTTGAGGGTATTATCTTTCCAAAAAAGGATTATATTCAGGCTACATAACTGGAATCGCTCCTAATCTTAAGCAAGATTCAAGGTTTCTTGCATCTTTTGAGAGAGAAGAGCCTTTACAATCTGCAGGCTATTTTTGCCTGATGAAGACCATGGTCAGGATGGACTGGAGTTTCTTAAGAAGTTTGACCATAGAGTGAAGATAACCATTATTTTTGCAAGACTGTATTGATCCAAAGTTGGAGTGTCAAGAATTCTGTATATTGTAATGTAGCCCCATTGTAGGCACCCATCTTGAAAATAATATCAGTTAGCAATGAAATGGCCCTGAGCTTCCCATGCCTAATTTAGAGTGCAGGCAATATTTTAGCTATATCTTGCCTGAATTGCTGAGGGCCATCAAATCTTTACCCCTTCATTTGGATATAAGCATAAAGTTGCCTCAGTTATAACCAAAGTGTTCTGGATGCATCTACTTCTGAAACATGTTCTCTAAATTGCTGAACATTCTGTTTCATTGGATTTAGGGGGTTGGTGTTTCAGTTAATCCATTATCTCTCTTTCAATAGCAGTGTGGCTCTTTTGTCTTATCCTCCTTTAACAGAGGTGGCATGTCAGCTGTTACCTTGATTAAGATGAGGCTGAAGATCTTTTATATTAAAACTTGGTCACAAGATTGCTATTTTTTGGATGGTAGGAGAGATTATTTTAGCTGTTGCCTCCCATCCCATACTCTTTTTGTTTATTCAGTCATTCTCTGGTTTCTGAAGCTTGTGGACATAGCTATTTGGTTTCAAATATGTCAGTATAGACAACATGAAAGTTAACAATATTTTAAGAGAAGAGGAAGCTGACGTTTTTCAAGCTGAAAGCTATAGTAGAAATACTCTGTTATATCTATATTGTGCTCACAGAATTACTATGAATATGATTATGTCCTACTTTTTCCCTAAAAGCTCGAGAAGTTGGACATGGGGGGGTGTGACTCTCACGTGAGCCATATAATAATTATTGTGTGAGGCAGGGTGGACCAAGAGTTAATGACTTGTCCAAAGTCACTGTGCATAGTTGAATAGAGACCTGAACTGGGGCCTTTCCACTCTCCATCTGCTGCCCTGATTGTTGTCCTTCAATCTATTAACAAACAGGGCTTGACTGGGAGAAATATGGATGGTGGAAGGGATAGCTTATTTTATTGGTTTCTGCAATGTGTTGGAGGCTTCTAAAATAGAAATGTCAGGAGAAAAAAAGTTCAGTAGAGGCTTTCACATAAAGTATAGAAGCTTTAAATTCATCAGTTGTCAGCTCATTCAAATACAAATAAGTTTAAATCCAAGATGACATGGATTTTGCATGTGGTCTCTCTTTGCAGCTATTGCAAAACCAAGCAAATCTCCAGCTAAAGTGGGCGAAGGAGGAGGTGGTGGAGGTGGCACCGATAGCAAAATGGCAGCTTCAGGCCTAACGGAGAACCAACTTCAGCTGTCCGTAGAGGTGAGTGACAACAGAGTGATGGGAGTGGCCACATAACATATCAAGAGGTGGGAGTAGAGGCTGAAACGTCTAGCTCTATAGCAAAACTCTCTTTTCCTCTGCCAGGTGTTGACATCCCACTCTTGCTCAGAAGAAGGCCTGGAAGATGCTGCCAATGTTCTCTTGCAGCTGTCGCGAGGTGACCCAACCACACGTGACACTGTGCTGAAGCTCCTGCTTAACGGGGCCCGGCAACTGGGTTACACACTTTGCAAACAAATAGGTAAATACCCGTGTTGTACACGCTGTAGATTAAATGCCCAAGTCTTGTCTTTTCCTTTGAGCCTTACAGTCCAGAGATGAAGCCAGAAAAGGCGCTTCTTTAAAGAAACAGTGTGGTGCTCTTGATGTGCAAGTTTAAAGTCACATTTGAGAATACACTGTAGCCAATATTTAGAGTGCTCTCTCCTTGCAGCCAGGATTGTTTCAAAAGCTTTTTCTTTTTGCTGTAAATTGACATAATCCTTTTAGAACTTCCTCGGTACAGGGAACTGCACTCTGCAGGTAGCCCCTGCCTTATTTAGTGACCACCTGATTTTACAGCTGTTGGTAAAAATAGCTTTGTGAACAGTCCTCACATTTACAACCATTGCAGCGTCTCCACCTCAAATCACATGAAGTATTAGTTAACAATCACAGCACCTCGGGGTGAAGTTGCGGGTCTTAATTATGGCTAGTAAGCGAGAACTACCTGTATGGGCTACTATTAGGAAGCTATCTGTCTGGACCTTTGGCTTCTTTAAAAAGGGACTATTACCTCAAATGGAAATGTGATTGCTTGTGGTTTAATGGATTCAGATTTGTTTCTGGAGGCCAAATAGATCAGTTCCATCTTTGGTGATGCCAAACCATACTAAAATGATAGACATCTTAGTGGAGCTGTTCCTTGGGAGTCTTGGGAGGTTCCCATTGCATCAGAATCCAGTAGCAAAGTTAATCATAAGTACCTTATGTCTTAGAGGATATTACCTGTAGGAACCAAAAATGGTTTACATCCAGGATCACAGATAGCCTCCTGGCCACTCCCTCTGCTGTGATAGAGATCAACCGTGAGTTTTGATTTTGCCTTATGCTCGGTTATTTAAGGAACATTTTTAACAGCTGCACCACAGTTGTGGAATTGTCTGTCACGGGAAGGTTGATGAATCCTTTTCATCGTTAACTTTCTGTTCCCCGACGCGAGCGTTGTCTGTTCAGGCAGGGGTATTGTTGTCTTGGTTTTTATGTTGGTATAATTGTCTGCTGATCTTTTAATCCTGTTAAGGTAGCACTTGCAGATACGATTCACAGTCTTGCATACTTTTTTTATAGCGGAGATAAAGGCATATTCTCCTGTGGCAGCACGATCGGTTTCAGCCCCGAATTTTTTCTTTCCAGGTACACTGTTGGCAGAGCTGCGAGAATACAATTTAGAACAGCAGCGTCGGGCGCAGTGTGAGTCTCTGTCACCAGATGGGCTCCCAGAGGAGCAGCCTCAGACCACCAAATTGAAAGGCAAGATGCAGAGTCGGTGAGTCTCCTCTAAGCTGGTCCTTCTCTCCTTGTGTGGAGTGTACTTCGCTGACCTTTCCCCTCTCCAACCCTGTGCCCTCTCACAGGTTTGACATTGCTGAAAATGTGGTGATTGTGGCCTCGCAGAAACGCCCCCTGGGTGGTCGGGAGCTCCAGCTACCCTCAATGTCTATGCTGACCTCTAAAACCTCCACACAGAAGTTCTTCTTAAGGGTGCTGCAGGTCATCATTCAATTGCGGGATGACACACGCCGTGCCAACAAAAAGGCAAAACAGACAGGCAGGCTAGGTATGTTGGGCAGGGGATCAATCCAGGCAGACCCTGAGGTTCCATCAGGCATCTGCAATTCAAGAGTCCCCAGTCCAAAGCTGAAATTGGGTTGAATCCCAATAGATGGAGCTAGTTCTTCATTGTTTTTTCTCTCTCTCTCTCTCTCTCTTGGTGTGTGTGTAGGTACTTCCGGTCTGGGCTCAGTTAGCAGCATCCAGGCCGCTGTTCGGCAGCTGGAGGCTGAGGCTGACGCCATTATACAAATGGTACGTGAGGGTCAGAGGGCCCGGAGGCAGCAGCAAGCAACAACGGTTAGCATGGTGCCTGTGGCGCTTGTAGGCCACTCATTTTGTTTATTTGAAACTGCTTTTTTCATTCTTTTTTCTCATCGTTTCTCCTTTATGGCTATCTGCTCTTGTCATCAGAGCCTCTTTGTGCAGTAGAAAGCTTCATCACATAAACACAGAGAGAAAGCTTGCAGCAGCAGGCCAATAATTTAGGAGCATTGTCTTTTGTAGCTGACTGACTCTCTGACTGACTGTCTTTTTAGAGTTGACTTGAGAGTTCTTGCTTCAAAACTATTTCCAGAATGTCTTAACAAATTGTGTCCTTAGGGTTTTTCATACATGCACTTACTCTTGTTTTGTACTCTTAACTGTCTCAACATGCATTTTGTGTTCTTTTTCCTAAGTGGGGAGGTCTCTAGCCTTTCGGTGGCTTTAGACATATTTTTGGTAACTGTAACTTATTTATCTTTTGTTGAGTGTTGAGAGAACTGTAGTGCAATGGAGAAAGGCAACAATACAATATATGCTAGTCCCCTCTTTCTCAAGTCACTCCACTACAATAGAGCTTGTTCTTTCTTGCTGTGAATAAATTAATCATACTCTGTTATTTCTACAGCAGATTGAAACTTGAGAATGTAATCATATCAGTTATTTTGTTTTGTCGGCTCATAGTGGGGAAGGTTAGACTATTTGCCAAAACAATACAAGGGAGCTCTACAACTCGGGAGGCAAATCACTTTGGCAGGATCAGAAGAAAAGAATGGTTTCGAAATTCCAGCAATTTTCTTAACACCATTTGGTCTAAGAGTATTGGCTGAAAATTAGAAATAAAGCACTTATGGATGAGATCACTTTGGCAGATTTTCCATTTTTGCTTTTTGATTGTTGAATTTATTAAATCTCTAAAAAAAATAAAGGTAGGCATTGGGGTTACCTTTTAGCAAATGTGCAAAAAGCAGTAGTCAGTAACTTCTGCTGTGGTCTTATCTGACAGATCACAAAATAAAATGCTTCAGGAGGATTCAAGTTTACTTACACGTTCTAGGATTTAACAGAATACCCAAAACTACTAGAGTTGTTAGTTGAATATATGATCTATAACCAGAGTTGTGGCTTACCGTTCTCTGCTCTTCAGCCTTACTCTCTTTTCCAAACTCCAAAGCACTCAGATTGAAGTGCTTCGCTGTGAATGAGCAGACATCTGTGGTAGTGCTAACTCAGTTTAGATCCAGCAACTATTTTGTACATCCACAATGTTGGTTGTGGAGTAAAGCTGAGTTTTTACTTGCAGCAATTATACAGCCTAGCTTAGAACATCACAGTCATTGAGTTACAAAGTCCAAACTCTGAAGGGCTGTGCATAAACTACTTATTGCTGCCTTTTGCTGCCTTTCAGAGATACAAAACTGCATTTACTTCTGAGTTTTAGCAGCTAGAAATAATTCATTACATAACAGACATAAGGCACGACCTACATTGGTTGAATACATCTTTTACTTATGTATATAACAGTGATGGCGAATCTTTTAGAGANGCGGTGGTAACAGCAGACTGGGTGGGACTAAAAAGTTCAATCAATCAATTCCAACTTTGCAAGATCTTTTTTTTTTCCATGAGAAGTTGAAATTGACTGATTCATTGAACCTTTTTTTTTTTGTACACGATGGCGGAGGCCTAAAGCGAAAAGGTTTTATAAAACCCAGCTGAAGGCCTAGGACTGGAGCGACGGCGCGCGTGCCCACAGAGAGGGCTCTGAGTGCCGCCTCTGGCACCCGTGCCATAGGTTGGCCACCACTGGTATATAATAATAGCTGATGATACCAAATATGTGAAATCCTTGGTCCACTCTCTCCAGATAGTTCACTGATAATTGTTTGCATCTTTGAAACCCTAATTCTCTAGCTTCACAAGAGGTTTTCCAGCATGCTACATTATAAATGCTATTGTAGAAAGAGATTGGATTTTTTTCAGTATAACCAGGTCTACTAATCAAGCCACGATTGGCATAAGATTATTGTTTACGTCTATTGTTAGATAAAGAGTAGATAAGAGTCAGCAATATATTGAAGCCAAGCTGCTGCTTTCAGTACAACGTGTAACTTCGGTTTATATGTTCTCTCCTGCAGGAAAGGCCCTGATGACAGTATCCCACTTTTTTCCACTGCTGTTCTTTGCTTTTATAGAATTTCTCATTCATGTGCATGCAAAACCTTTGCTCTATACTATAAGTGATCAGCCTTCATGCATCTCATGCTTCTTCCTTTCTTTCTATCCTCTACTTTCGTAGCAAGGCCTTTTTGTTAATTTTCTTCCTGCAAATGTTAGCTTTTGTGCAGTAGCATGATTAACCTCTTTTGGTTTTTGTGGTGGGCGGGAGACATGGTAGTGCTACCATGTACGGTTCAGTGTGATTCCATTTTCTGCCCTGTCTTGGGAAAGTGATTGGGCTGATCTCCCCGCACTTACTTCCCCAGTACTTCTAGAAGACTGCAGTATTTACTGGTGTGTTATCTTTTTTTGCCCTTCAGTCGGAGTCAAACCAGGCAGAGGGTTCTGTCAGGAGAGATGAATCTCCAATGGATGTGGATCAGCCATCACCCACCACACAAGACACCCAGTCAGTTGGTTAGTATCATCAGCTTGGGAGATTAATCAGTGGTTGCCATTAATATGGAGAAGCAGTTATGTCTTAGAATGCCAGCAATGGACAATCTGTGCACGATCCTTATTTGAACTGCACTGAATTCTGTTGAAATCGGCAGCCCACTGTTGAAAAATTAAGAAATGATTGCATTCTGATGTTGGCAGAAAACACTTCCCAGTTTCCATACTGTTTTACTGCAGTGGCCTGTGACACCACTGTTTTTCCTTAGCCACAGAAAATATAATTATTTTTTCTCCATCAGGGCTAGGCAAGAAGCCATAAGTTAATTGCTGTTCGTCCCGGACATAGACCTTTGTTTGATGTTCTAATATTTTTGGACAGACACATTACATTGCATGTCACAAATCTAGAGTATCTGAGGTAGGATGGGGAGATTGCTTTTAAAGGCACGATATCTCTGGACTCAAACTTCCTTGTTTCCACAGTGTTGGAAGGGACCCAGCAGGGTGAGAAAGAGAAAGAAGAGCGCCCTCCAGATCTTCCTTTGCTCAGTGAGCAGCTTAGCCTGGATGAATTGTGGGACATGTTGGGCGAGTGTCTGAAAGAGCTGGAAGAATCCCATGACCAACACGCTGTGCTTGGTAAGGTTCCGGGCTGCTTGTACGCGTCCAACTAGTTTAGCCCTCACTTCCTGTTGGGACTTATTTTTTCTTCTTCTTTCTCTACAGTGCTACAGCCTGCAGTGGAGGCCTTCTTTTTGGTGCATGCGACAGAGCGAGAAAGCAAGCCGCCCGTACGCGACACTCGGGAAAGTCAGCTGGCTCATATCAAGGATGAACCCCCGCCACTTTCACCTGCCCCACTGACACCAGCCACACCTTCTTCCCTTGACCCCTTTTTCTCCCGCGAGCCTTCATCCATGCATATCTCCTCCAGCCTTCCCCCGGATACTCAGAAGTTCCTCCGTTTTGCAGGTAAGCTCAAGCCAGGGCATACCAGATTAAATCAAGAGAACTGAAAGGAACTCTTTTTATGAGAACACCAGAAATACTACCATAAAAGAATTCATAAGGGATGGGTTGTAAATGATAAATCATGACTGGAGCCATATGGTTAATTGGGCTCAACGTCAAGGCAGAAGACATTCTGGTAGCTGAAAAATCAGTCGCTGGTTTGGATGACAATGGATTTATCATTACCTCTCTCAATTTGCAGAGACACATCGCACTGTGCTGAACCAGATTCTGCGCCAGTCCACTACCCACCTGGCTGATGGTCCCTTTGCTGTCCTTGTTGATTACATACGTGTGCTGGACTTTGATGTCAAACGGAAGTAAGTTTCAGAGTGGGATAATACTTGGGTTTCCTCCTTTAAAAATAAGATAGCATTAGAGAGTGGAAGTATGGCTCCATCCTTGAGCACTAGGGCAGATTATTCCACAATGGAATATGTTAATTTTCCTATAGCATTTGAATCTTCTTGATGTTTTTAATTATCCTAGTTATTGGGATGAGTGCAAAACAAGTAATAGTAATTTTGGATTTTGTTGTGGGACAAATGTACAGCTATTCTTCTGCTTTCCCAGATATAAAAAGCAAAAATGTTTTAATCCTCTTGCAGACGAGCTGCAGAATTTTTAGTTTTCTGTGCCTAAGAAAACTATGCTTAGGTTAGTTTCAGATTTCTGTGGTCATAGCCAAGATCATCCAGTGGCACAGTAATGCTGCATGCTCAATCTTTCTTTGCAGGTATTTCCGGCAAGAATTGGAAAGGTTGGATGAGGGGCTGAGAAAAGAAGACATGGCTGTGCATGTGCGTCGAGATCACATCTTTGAAGATTCTTACCGGGAATTGCATCGCAAATCACCTGAAGAAATGAAAAACAGGCTGTAAGCAATATATTCTTGTCCAGTTGCTGAAATTTTGCTGTCATCTGTGGTGAAATTGGTGTCATGGCCTACTCATTATTATTAATTGTTATTCTTTGGGGTTTTTGAATGGTGATATCCAGAAAAAAAGTCAAATAAAATGTGTGTGTAGTTATAAGTTTTTGAGTTCAGCAGCTTTAACATCTTGCTGCCTTTGAAGTTGCTATTATGTATGTACGCTATCTTCCTTTTGCTAGGTACATAGTATTTGAAGGAGAAGAGGGTCAGGATGCTGGAGGCTTGCTACGTGAGTGGTACATGATAATCTCACGGGAGATGTTTAACCCCATGTATGCGCTTTTCCGTACATCGCCCGGTGATCGGGTTACCTACACCATCAATCCTTCTTCCCACTGTAACCCCAACCACCTGAGTTACTTCAAGTTTGTCGGGCGCATTGTGGCAAAGGCAGTATACGACAATCGGTTACTAGAATGCTATTTCACCCGTTCCTTCTACAAGCATATCCTGGGCAAATCAGTCAGGTAAGTAGTGCATTTGCTTTAAGACTTTTAATGAATGGATTCATCTCCTGAGCTTTCCTATCTGGGAGTTGTTTCTAATCCAGCCAGTTGCCTGCAGGTACACAGATATGGAGAGCGAGGATTACCATTTCTACCAGGGACTGGTGTATCTCTTGGAGAATGATGTCTCCACACTGGGCTACGATCTCACCTTCAGCACTGAGGTAACCCCATGTTAAAGTGGTAGCCTTGTCCTATTCTCTGGTTCAAACTTTTTAGCACTCTTTTGATGCCCTTTCCTCCCCCCTCCCTTCACCCTGCCAAATAGGTTCAAGAATTTGGTGTGTGTGAGGTACGTGACCTCAAGCCCAATGGGGCCAACATTCTTGTGACTGAAGAAAACAAGAAGGAATATGTGCACTTGGTGTGCCAGATGAGAATGACAGGTGCGTTGGGGACAGAATGGGTCTAGGACGGGGCAGGGTCCAGCCCGGGTGTAGTTAGTCAATTCTTGGGCTTTTTGAAACTTCTGTGCCCAACTAACTGTATGACAGATGGTACAAAATTGCACACAGAGCAAATGTGGACAGTAATCCATTTATAGATTGTATTCTAAGGAGAATTAGGGATTAATGAAGGAATAATTTTCCCAACAAAGCATCCTGTTTTCTTCTGGCAGGGGCAATCCGCAAGCAGCTGGCTGCCTTTTTGGAGGGCTTCTATGAGATTATCCCCAAGCGCCTCATCTCCATCTTCACTGAACAGGAGCTGGAGCTTCTAATTTCGGGGCTACCTACCATTGATATTGATGACCTGAAATCCAATACAGAGTATCACAAGTATCAGGCAAACTCCATCCAGGTAAGACTTTCAGTTCCAGGCAGGTGCCTTTTTTATCTTTCATCTGGAGAGGCAATGTAAAGATCTAACGGGGTAATGTTGAAATATTCCAGAACTCATCATATTATTTCTACAAAAGCCTCATTGAAATGGGTCCCTTTCTGAGACTAAATTGTCCTTATAAATTTTTTGGGGGATATCCTTCGTTTTTTTCCGGAGGATCTAAATTTTTCATCATTTTTTGAACAGAAACAAAACTCCTGACATTGCACTCCACTCCTTCCTTTGTTCCACATAGATCCAGTGGTTCTGGCGAGCACTGCGTTCCTTTGATCAGGCTGACAGAGCGAAGTTCCTGCAGTTTGTCACTGGCACATCCAAGGTTCCCTTGCAGGGTTTTGCTGCCCTAGAAGGCATGAATGGTATCCAGAAATTCCAGATCCACAGAGATGACCGCTCAACGGACAGACTGCCTTCTGCTCACACATGGTAAGGGGCAAATGGGAGAGTTGGATAAAATCCATTATAGAGATGCGTTTACTTCTCAGAAGAATACTCCCAGCCCCCCCCCCCCTTTTTAGTGCTTCCTTCTGCAATAACTCCTTAATCTAAAAGGAATAGCAGTGTTGCAGAATCCAAGCCGTTAATCAACTTCTGCAAGATCTGGGATTTTTTGGCTACCCTTTTGTGTATTTATACTTATCCCATGATACAGCTACTTAAGCAGTTATTTTCCTGCAATACCAGGAAGTTTTTAATTATTTTGTGGGGGATTTTTATACCACTTCAGTTAATCTCCCCCTTAAGTCTGCTGTGAGGGTGAAGGAGTAAAAAAAAAAACCCCGAAGAATTGGTGATATATGTCTATAATTTGAATTGGCGGTGATTACTTTTCAAAGAGGGGAGTGCAGATCCCTGGCGGGAGTTATTGTCAACAATATTGCAAGCAGACAGCCTAGCTGATTGCCTGTTCCTTGCCGTCCTTCATTTAATTACTGTTTTCTTCCACCAGTTTCAACCAGCTGGACCTCCCTGCCTATGAAAGCTATGAGAAACTGCGTCACATGCTGCTACTGGCCATCCAGGAATGCTCGGAAGGCTTTGGCCTGGCATAAGGGTGGCTCCAGCTGCCATATTTTTCTACTGTCAAGACTTGGGGAGCAATGGGAGGGAGTGGAACCAAGCGATGCTCCTCCTCCTTTTCCAACCACCTGTGTGTGTGTGTGCGCGTGCCCTGCTGCCCCCCTTACTGGAGAGAGCCACAGAACCCCAGCCGTCATTGGAGGCGGAGCAGGGTGGGGTGCAACCTGGAGAGAAAAAGACAAATTATATATACAAATATATATATATTTTTTGGTTTAGTTTGCATTTCTTAATTTGTGCTTGGAATGTGTTGATTAGGCGGCGGGAGGGAGCATTTGGATTCTTTTGTTGGTCTCTTTCCTTGGCACCCATTTGCTGCTGGAAGGGAACCTAAGGTTTAAAAAAATTCCCAAAAAAGGAAAAAAAATAAAAGCCCACTCTTGATAAGATTGTTTGTGCCTGTATTCATTCAAGAGGAGGGATGAAAACTGAAAGAACGCTGGGCTTTGCTAGAACAAAAGTCTTTGGGATATAGTTACTGCAACAGTAGTGCAGTTTCTTGATTTTTATGTGAAGGTAAAGGTTATATAATCAAAAGTTGAAAGGTCCTTAGTAGGGGGAAAAGCAGATTGCGTACGATGAGGTTATTGAACTAGCAAGCCAGATGGCTTTCTGAGTAATCAGGGATGTTTTAATTTGTAATACACATAATGGAGAAAGAAATTGACTGAGAAAAATCCAGGTTGGCGAGATTACCATCTCGTACATTGTGGCTAAAATTGTCTGCTCTCTCTCTCATACACAACTCATGCCATTTTTTCCCCATTGATTTATCTACTGCCTCAGTGGAAATCACAGTAACTTCTCAAAATTTCATCTAGGCCACTGAACTTGAAGGTCTTGTGATTTGGGGGGGATTTTAAACCTTCCTGATGATTGCTGCACCATTTGCATTCTATGATTATTAGTTGAGAACTAATAATTAGTTGAGCTGGTAAGCAAGAGGAGGCAAACGTTCAAACATCTGGACCGTAGCCCCTGAAGTTAAGTTTTCATGATCCATGCCTGCTATTGGTTCATTGACAAGAAGAAAGATCCTCAGGATTTGAAATCTTGATCCTTGTGGTGAGAGGCCAGGAAGGTCACAGACTGAAGATAACAATGTATACTCCGTGTCTGTCACTTCCTCCTAAGCAGGGGCATATAAATTGGGGTTGGTTTTTCCCCCTGGAAGGATAAAATTAGAAATAGCGTTTTTCTGCACAGCATGAAAATTTCAATATGAATTTGCACAGATTTGTAAGATAACATAATTGAGCTTAAAGAAATGTATATAATAATACTCGGTCATTAAATGCAGCATTTGATTTTTGCCTACTCTTTTTAGATGGAATTGCCAATATGCGATTAATGTGTGTTCTGGTCACTGATTTATAACCATCTCCAAGCCTTGTGAAGGATTTTGAATTTTTCTAATTGTGCCTCTGCTTCCTTTAGAGACTATTAGCTTCTTAGTCCCTTTTGCCTCTCTTTCACTATTTCAGTATGCACTGACCTCTTAAACAAAGATGGATTAACCCAAATATATCTTGTAAGTCCAGTTGTTCTCTATGAATACAAGAAGTGCCTTGCCTGATCAGATCAGGGCCCTTTCTTCCTTGTTCTTTGCAAGAATCCCAGCAATCAGCTGGCATCAAATAGTCACCTGAAATTGACCAGTGGGTCAGAGTGCTTCTTGCCCACTCCAGTTTCATAGCTATTTTAAGCATGCAGGCCTATTACAGCCAGACCCTCTCCCTTCCCTGGGAGAATAGGGTAGTGCCGATATGTAGCTAGTGGGAAGAAGAGCTTGACTGCCACACTGTCTTAGTAACAGGAGGAGAAAATGGTTTTGTGTGCATTCGTATGAGGGGGTTTGTGTGTGAGAATGTGTGTATGCATTCAGGGGTCAATTTACAGACGTCTTTATTTAAAAGATAATTTTATTCAGCTCTTTGTTTTCTGACGTTTGTCCTTACTGATCCTTCTTGATCTTGGCCAGCAATAAAGCTGGGCATTCCTGCTCTATTATATATAGAAGGGGGTGCACAATTGAAGCCCCCAAGCTATATGGACTTACAAAAGCCTTGAATACAACCCCACTGGTCTTCCAAAAATTGTCAACAACTTACGTTGGAGATGACTGAACCTTGGGAGCAACATAGTATGTCTTCTCTGTGAATTAAGTACAATTTAGATGACTCTTCCTCTATTCTGAGCAGTAGTGATTGGCTCAAGGTCACTGTTCATTTTGTGTGGTGTTAAGAGATTTGAATCTTGGTTTCTCTGGTCCTAGTATCACACTAACCATTGTATCTCCCACATAAGGTGGTTTCATGGTATGCTGTGGCTTAACAGCAGATGGGATACTCCACAATGGCTGTATTCCTACACCCATGCTAAACGCAAAACAGCCTTGTATGGCCTAATGAGATTTCAAATAAGTCCTAGCATAGCAACAGAGTGCAGACAGCACTAGATCCAAGGAAGAGAGCATGCTCCAAGCAAAATGTATAAGATATTTCAAAGGTTTTGCATTTATTTCTTGTTTGTCAGCTGGAGAGCTGACAGCCCGGTTTTGAGACCCAAGCTCAATGCAACAGGGTGAGCTCCTGTTGCTTGCCCTGGCTCCTGACCATCTAGCAATCCAAAAGCCTCCAAGTTCAAATAGATGTACCACTTTGATGGGAAGGTAACAGCATTTCATATAACTTTGGCATACAACCATGCTGGCCACATGACCACAGAAATTGTTTTCAGACAACACTGTCTTGGTCAAGAAACGGAGAGAAGCACCACGCCCTAGAATTGGACACAACTGACAGGGAAATCTTTACCTTTTTACCTTACAACAACTTCTCCTAAATTGCTATCTTTAGTTGTAGCAGTATGTTAACTACCGACAATTCTGGGTATACATGAGTTGGTTAAAGCTGTTTCATCAGTTTACAGCTGAGCTGAGATTAGCTCCAGAAGGCTCAGCCCTTTTCTGACTTCTGGGAATTTCCTTCAGACTTGGTATCAAGGATCAGGTTCACAATACCATTTCCCACGTTTGGGGTATGCTGAGTTTATTTGAACTCGCATCACGTTTGGCCCAACTGAGCATCCATACTCCTCTTACAGTAGCACGGTAAGATGCAAAGATCTTATTTGTTTGATTTTTATTCTGCCTTTTTAACGCTCAAAGTGACAAACATACCCAATACGCCAGCCTCCTATTTTCCCCACAACAGCAACCTATGAGGTGTGCTGGGCTGCAAGAAAAGGACCGTCTGGCTTTCGTGCCTAAGGCAGGACCTCTCAGTCTCCTGGTTTTTAGGCCACTATCCCAACTGCTACACAAAACTGGCTCTCTATTGTTGCTCTCATACCTGAACCTGCTCCTACTTAATGTAACAGTGCCTAAAGTACTTCTTTAAACTCTTTTAAAGCTAATTATTCTCCATAAACCTAGATATCTAAGAGCTGCTAAGGTGATTTGCGGTTTATAATGCACTACCAGAGTTGTTCTTGTTAAATTTTTAATGTAACTAATATGGTGTTCATAACCTATCTAAGAATGGAGGTGGGGAACAAAACTGGGTACGTAGGGAAAGGGACCTTAAGAAGCCAGGGTGGCATGATACAATACCTGCAAAGGGAAATCCAACTGACCTCAGATGCAACTCGAAACAAGAGCACGTGTTTTTTATTTATTTATTTCCTAGCATTTTCTCACAAGTGCAGGGTCTGTTTCTTTAACTCCTGTTCACTCCCCCTCAGTCCTTCCTAATCTAGCAGTGGTCTCCCTTTCAGGACTGGTTTAATATTTATGTGTGAAGGTGGTCGTCTTCCTGCAGAACAAGATACTGATGCATGTTTAGCCTCTCAAATCCATAGGACAACTCTGAAATATTGCTGCTTTGTCCAGCTATTGGCTGAATTTCTTACAGGTTAAATAAGGGAGGGATGGTGTATCTTACATATGCTACCCCTGGTCTCTTTCCAGGAAGGGTGGGATATCAATGTGAGAAATCTAGGAATTAGGCAAATCCCCCTCAGTTTGCTTAGGCCAGTGTTTCTCAATCTTGATAATTGTGGAATTCTGGGAGTTGGAGTCCATGCATCGACAAATGCTTAGGCCAGGGGTAGGCAACCTTGGCTCTTTTATGACTCGGGGACTTCAAGTCCCAGAATGGCTGGCTCAGGAATTCTGGGACTTGAAGTCCACGAGTCATAAAAGAGCCAAGGTTGCCTACCCCTGGTTTAGGGTAAAGTGCAACTGGCAGGAACACCTTTTTTAAAATACACGTTTTTGAAAGTACAGCTCTTAAGCAGAAATGTGGCAGTTGGTTGCAGGATGGTACAAAAATGTACTTTCTAGCCATTTATCAGCAACAGTAAGAAACCGTATCTTATTACTTATTAAAAACAGCAGTCCTCAAACATACATAAATTAGCCATTGTAAGATGGATTAACAGCAATTACCAGCCACAAAATATGAACATAACAAACGTCAATGTTGTTGAGTAGCCCCATGGCCAACATTTCACTGTCTTCAATGCTATTCCTTCCTATAAAAAGTGGAAAGCAAAACCCCTACATGCATTTGGCTTGACATAGTTTTTTGTTTAATTAAAATGGAGTCGCGGAGCTGAGTGAGGTGAATGTACAGCATGGATTTCCTTCACCCTCAGTGCTATAAAGCTTTTGAAGCAATATAAGAAAAAAAACCAGAAGACTACAACATCAAAGACATCCAATGTAGAGAAAGGGGCAGGGGACTGCCTGCATTGTCACAGGTATGCACTACCTCTAGTAGAGAAGTAGAAAGAGGACAATTTACACTGGTGTCACTTTTGCGATGTTGGAGAACCAATAGGGTGCAATTCACTTTCAGAGATGTGATGTCAGTATAAGGTAGTTTCTTTCTGAATCTGACCTCAGGTTGTGTACAACACAAAGAAGTCTTCACTTTTCTCCTTCATTACAATTGAGGAGAAAAGCTACATTTCACTGTATGTTCTCATCTCTATTGCTGGGTCTAAATTGTACTACAGCTCTGTTGTTTCCACGATTTTTGCTAACAAGAACAGTAATTCTGAGTAGAAGTGAGCTTTTCTAACTATTCTTAGTGAAATAATTCTTAGGCTGCTTTGGTGAAAGGTTGACAAAATAATACAAAAAAGATATAGGCACATTGGGTGCTGGTACTATTGAACTCTTGAGTGGACACTTAGGGGAAGATGCTTACTGATAGTTACATTCGGGGGGGGGCGGCGTGCAGTCTCTGAAGAACGAAACATTTATAACTGAAATAAATCAGCTTTTGTCATTTTGCTTTCTGCTTCTATATTAAACCTTGTGAACAAACGAAAAAAGGAAGCAGTTTTACATCTGAGTAAAGAGCAGTTTCAGAAATTCCTTCCTCAAGTTTAATTTTTTTTTCATTTTAATGCTGAAGTATACTGAAGAACTTCAGTTCTTAATCTGGATTTGCCAGGCTGATCAGGAATTACAGAACCCACTTTGAGAAGACTACTCTAGCTTAATTTTTTGGGAAAAGCTGACTTAGGAGAGGTTGCATGCTTTCTTTCATTAAGTTTCTTCACTGGTGCTCTCGGATGGGACTACAGCTCCCATCCTTCCTATGATTGATGATTGGGGAGGGGATGTTGTCACAATCCAAGCAGATCTGGAAGGCATTGGGTTAAGAAAATGTTCACCCCTAACCATGCTGTCACTCCTGCCAACTCAACCATTTCTGCTGAAGAGGGATAAAACAAGCAATTCTTGATTGACCCAGGGAGTGGAAAGGCTTGACAAGGCAGAACGAAACCAGCGAGCTAGCAGCGTTTCCTAAGCCACTATCTTGACATTGTGGCAGTGCATCATCACAAGAAGCATTTCACACAGTTCATTCATTCAGCCAGTAATATTGGGGTGGTCCTTAAATGAGTGAATCCTCGCTATTTCCAAGTGGAGTCGAGTCTTGAGATTTTCTGCCATTCTGACATCAAGTTAATGTGCAAGTCTGGCTTTCCTCACTCTCCTAACTCCACTCCTATGTTCCACACGATAGAGTGACAGTGCAGAGATGCTGTAGAAAACATGTCTAAACCATAGATGGCTAGGCCTCCTTGAGAGTGAGCGATGGAATATGCAGCTTTGGTTGTAATAGTGCGGAGGCCTGAAAATATACACACTGTACATGTTCTGATTTTAGAGAGGTGTGTGTCTATGTGTGTGTTTGAGGGCTGCTGTTTTTAATAAGTAATAAGTAATCAAACTAATAACCACAAAGTGTGAGGCTACACATAGCCTTTTGTGTTCATACTGAAGGTCCATTCAGTTGACTTGAATTTTCGACATGCTTAATATCCCTCCACACAGCTAACTTTACTGTTCCACTTTTACATTGTAAAGAACTGGTGTGAACATTCAAACAAAGCATTTGATAATTCAAGAGTATCCCAGGACTACTTTTCCAACAGTACAACACAATTGTTTTAAAAAAATGTGGGGAAAAAATCATTTCAAGAAGTATTCTAGGAGATACAGTACAACCAAAGAACTACTTAAAACAGAAAGGAAATGGCATAGCTTTCCATGGGTGACATTTCTTATTTGCCTTTTTATAAAACAGAATTGGATTGCTGTACAGTATATTGCACGTACATATATGCAAGAGAGCTGCCAAGTGGCCAGAAAAGCAATGACTACCTTTCTGCTGCTCCAAAAAAGTTGAAATATCTACACTACAAAAGACCAAGAAGCTGTTTCAGACACTCATTGAGAGTCTGACTGAAAGATGGCAGCCCTAGATGATTGTTAACAACATCATAGTCCTTAAAATAAGCAAGAATCCAAACAATGAACCAAGAGGTTGCAAAATATGGAACTTACAAGTTGACATTCCAACATACGTTATTTCACTAATGCGTTTGGAAAATGTATTGTGCTTTATAGAACGCAGCCGATTCTGATACAGCCTGTCTCTTGGAACAAATGTGATCTGAGAAAATAAGTAGAACTATGGCCTAGCTAATGTACTAGAAGAATACAATATGTCACAATTAACAATTTGTCTTGTGAAATCCCACATACCCTCATATATTCCTAGCCAATGAAAACAGTGGGTCAAAATCCGGAGAAGACTGTCAGGGAGCAGATACAAATCCAGCAAAAGCACACTTACTCAATACTACTGTATTCATGTATCAACAGTGAGCTACACGACTCTTCTGTTAAATTAGTAATGTTCCTTACTCGGCATCACAGCAGAATCATATATCGCATAATTAACCCTTAATTTTACAACACTGTAAAATATAAAGTCATAGACATAGACACAGATATAGACATAGACCAGGGGTAGACAACCTTGGTTCTTTTATGACTCGTGGACTTCAACTCCCAGAATTCTTGAGCCAGCATGGCTCAGCTTGGAACCTCTCCCTTTCCCCTCAGCATGGCTGGCTCAGGAATTCTGGGAGTTGAAGTCCATGAGTCATAAAAGAGCCAAGGTTGCCTACCCCTGACCTAGACACAGATATAGACATAGACACATATGGTAATGGGATGGTAGAGGTAGAAAAATGAAGGATATACTAGTAATAGGAACACCCTTGAAATAAAAGTATAGAAAAGGAAATGCAATTTAGGACCAGAGATTACCAGACCACTGGCACTGGCAGAAGGGCAAAATGATGTTAGAGCTCCACATAGCTGAGGTCACAAATTAATCATTTGTGATCTCAAAGGTTCCGTCCCGGAGTTCTCAGCTTTTCCCACACCTTCTTCTGTCACAGAAAGAAAGGATGGACCATCTCCTTGGGCTGTGTACCCTCCTCCCACTGTTTCTGTCCTCTTTCTCCAACTGTAAGCAACAATATTCTTGAGTGTTTCCCAAGACTAGGAAGAGAGGGAGGTCTTGTAGAAAAAAACTCAGAATGAATGAATGGAATGAATCTGGTATATTTGGAAAAGAAGATGCAATTAAGGGCACTAAGATAATGGCAATAAACTCTTGTTTAGAATATTTTTTTAAAAGCAGAGTTTTCAAACAATAACAGATGGAGTTGGTACCAGCGGTAGCAGTCGGTATGGAGGCCACTACCAGCACCTTACTTTGATTTATTTGCACATTATTGAAAGAGGAAGTACAGCATTTATTTATTCATGTATTCATTTTATATAGCCGCCCATCTCACATAAGTGACTCTGGGTGGCTCTCATATTTAAAGACAGCATTGCTTTATATTAGATGTTAGCTCATGGTTTGGAGATTCGAGGAATGACTGAAGGGCTGTTACCCAGTTCACTTCTTTTCAACTGAATAACGAGGACATTGACAAGACCTGGAGCAGCTATTACACTGTAGCATGGAAGACTAGAGGGAGTTTATTGCTCTCTGTACTCGTGCATCTGAAGTGTTACAGCATGCATCTCCTAGCGACTAGTCGACTGGATTTGGGTAAGACAGCCTCAGGGTTAAAAGTTTTATCTGGCATAGATCAAGGCGAATGTGCCGAGATCAAACTAGGCTTTGGTTGCATTTGTGGCATATTGGCCACAATGTCCCCAAATTAACCAATACACTTTTTCCTGTAAGCAGGGAACATGGTGTGCACCATAGGTAGGGCAAATGCTGGTAACCTAGTCTATCTCTTCTATGTCTTACTAAAAAAAAACCAAAGCATGAAAGCCTTAATTGACCAAAATCATGACAGGCAAATGGAAATCTTATCTCTGGTGCCTTTTTTCCACCTTGTTTGTTGACTCTAATTTCCTTTGTACTACTTACATTTCCGCCCTTTGAGTAAACTTGCGTACGCAATAGGGAATAATGTGCTGGGTCTGTAATACTTGTATGCATTTCCTCTGCAGTTTGTGGCCTTCAGTACCCAGATCCTAAGTCGGATAAAGCTAACGTGATCTCTGAATACAATGGAGCCACAGAAGCCCCATGGCTCGTGAACATCTACGGCAATGGCCAAAGATGCCAAGGAGTTATCCTGAGCAGCTTGTGGGTCCTGACAGCAGCCAACTGCTTCTTGTTGATGTGAGTATTGACAGAATTTGAAGCCAATTTTTTTCTCCAGCTCTGTCCTTGGAATGGATGTTTCTACTGAAGAAGATAATACTCAACATCTTCCAATCTATCAGAAGGCCCTGCAGTTGGGGATTACAGAACCAAATCCCTGGATTGGAATAAAACAAACTGTTATGGTTGCCTTGCAGGAATCCGAGCCAAGTAGAGTTGACTGGATCTCCTGGGCATTCCTCCACCAAGACTGTGAGTCAGTTTCTGCTACATCGGGGCTTCAGTTCCTGGAATACAGCACCCAATAATGATCTGGGTCTCATCTTGCTTGCCCAGCCAGTTGATTTAACAGCAGAAGACATGTGGCCAGCTTGTATTCCTCAGGAAGAAAAGCCATACAACACACAGGAGGAATGTAGGATTTTCGAACGGGGCCAAGAGGGTGAGTTTCGATCTGCTGTATCATGGTTTAGGAGACTCTTTATTTAGCTAGCTGATCTAGGGGTCAAAGGTATCAGCAAAAGGGTAATGTTTGTTTTTCTTAGCTTATCCTAGCAGACTATAGACTGGATTTAGTCTCTGGCACATCTGTGAGAAATGCTATACAAGCAGAGAAGCTGGTATTACAGTCAGAATGTGACATACTAAAAGAATTGATTAATTTTTACCGCCCTTATGGCTATGGGAATATTTAAAAACATATATTGAGAAGCTGGAGGAGAGAACAAGCAGTTCTTTTCAGCACTCAAGGATATGAGATTTCAAAACCTGTTTGCCTATTCTAAATCCACATCCCTGCGTACAGACTGAGAGAAAAGAAGCCTCGTGCTGAATGCTGTGAATTAGGCTAGCTGAGAATCTTCTCTCCCCCTCCACAGGATCAATGAGATGGTTCCTAAAGGAGACAATGGTGGAGGCCTTGAGCATATCTGACTGTTCCAAGCATTGGCCTAACACGACGGAAGGCAGGAACTTGTGTGTGGCAAAAAAAGACTCTCCCAAGCTCGCAACTTGCAAGGTAACCCAAATGAATGGATTCCTTTGGACCATAAATGGGGAAAATATTTCCTCTTTGCTTTCCAGGACATTTTATTCCTTTTCAGATGTTTTCCACTGTACTATCTTTTGTGGCATAAGGAAACTCATCACTATTATTTCAAAGAGCAAGGGAGGTCCTCTTCATCTACCTCCAGCACTAGTTCTACTTTTCCAGCTACAGAGCCATTCTGAACCACCGCATCTATTATCTACACTTACAGAAGTAGATAGGATTTGATAAGCAAATAATCCTATATCTGACCTCAGCTGGATGGGAAGAAACACACAGAATATAACAAAAGTTCTGTAACGTTGCAGAATGCAGAGCCACTGTGACATTCTTTGGCAGAATTATTTATTTAACTTATTTAAATAAAGTATTTGGCCACTCGACTCATTGCAACAACTCTGGGTGATGTACAGGAATTAAAAGTAACAATAGTTACTTCAGTTATCCAAGTAATAAATATCCAAGTTCTCTCGCACACATAAAAAAAACCCAATTTCAACTTTCAGTAGGGGGAAAAAACCCAATGAAAACCAACCAATCAGCAGCAACTTGCTTAACCTCCCAGCCCAAATGCCTGGAGGAATATCCAGATCTCTTACGAAAGGCTAGCAAAGTTGGAGCATCCACATCTCAGATATGCAGAATATCTCAGATGTGCAGGTCTTCCACCAGCAGGGATACTCTTAATATTTTCTATTTTTAGTATCCAAATTTTAGGATCTGACTCCATGGTCATCTTGATTGTTTGATTCTCGTGCCCTCTCCTCTTTTCAGGTGCCAGTGGGCAGTCCCGTTATCTGTCATGATCCAGTTACTTGGGAATGGGAGGTGATGGGCCTTGTAAGTCAGAGCTTGCACAACTGCACAGTCCCTATCCTGGCTTCTCAGCTTTTATCCCATCTACAGTGGCTGAAGCAAGTGGGAGCCTTAGAGAATCCTCTTCAGCCTGAAGATAAATTACCTTCAGCAGCTGGACAGCAGCAACCGGTAACATTATTGAGACCAACTACAGTTCAAATACCATTGGAGACTCTCCAAGTGCCGGTAATACTTCCAGCTGCAAAACAAATATTTAAACTGCCACCATCAGAAGCAGCCATAACAGTCTCACTGCTTCCAGTGCAAGCAACCACAACAGCCACCACTAAATTGTCAACAACCAATCTGCCATCGCTGGAAGCAACTGTGGCAGCCACCACTGCATCTCCACCAACCAAACCTCCAACACTGGAAACAATCACCATAATTGAAGCAACCAAACTACCACCAGTGGAAAAAACTACAGCCACTGTTATTGAATTGCCATCAACCAATCTGCCATTACTGGAAGCAATTATGGAAGCCACTGCTGCATCTCCATTGACCAAACCTCCAACACTGGAAACAATCGGCATAATTGAAGCAACCAAACTACCACCAGTGGAAAAAACTACAGCCACTGTTATTGAATTGCCATCAACCAATCTGCCATTACTGGAAGCAATTATGGAAGCCACTGCTGCATCTCCATTGACCAAACCTCCAACACTGGAAACAATCGCCATAATTGAAGCAACCAAACTACCACCAGTGGAAAAAACTACAGTCACTGTTATTGAATTGCCATCAACCAATCTGCCATTACTGGAAGCAATTATGGAAGCCACTGCTGCATCTCCATTGACCAAACCTCCAGTGCTGGAAACAAGCACGGTAACTGAAGCAACCAAACCACCATCAATGGAAACAACTAAAATCACCACCACTAAATTGCCATCAACTAGTCTGCCATTACAGGAAACAACTACGGCAGCCACCACTGCAACTCCACCACCCAATCTGCCAGCGTTGGGAACAATCACAATAACTGAAGCACCACCACTAGAAAGAACTATGACAACAACACTCTCATTAAGCCAAGCTACAAAACAACTTGGTGCGGTATCTTCAACTACTAAGAATTCTATTTTGTATTCTTCAAATCCTGCCCAAGAGACCAATAACGTAATTCTTACAACAGCCCATGAATCATCTCCTACAACATCTGCATCCTTCTCCCCAACCACAAAACCACAGCATGGGGCACCAACAAGTTCTGGACATCTGCCACAGGAAACACCTTCCATTCCAGGACAGCCTACTACTGCTGGGATGGCATCAACTAAATCCCTCACACCTAGACAGCAGTCACCTGTAACTTCCATGACATCACATCAGTTGTCACCTGTTGTCTCTTCCATGAACAAAAGGAGCTTTGTAACAATGAGAACAACATCCTTTTCTCAAACCTCAAAGCAACCAAATGTAAAACTTGACCAATCACCGTTTTCAATCACCAGGAAACCATCTGTCAGGGCCACACAAACTTTGGTAGCATCCACAGCCAGGCAACCACTCCAAACTTCATTAATTTACACACATCACCATATAGTAATAACACCACATACCTACTCGAAGCAGTCTAAACCTTTGTCATCTCCAGCCACAAGATAGGGCTTCTTCCACAGCTTTACTACTCATACTTGAAATTTCTGTCTGCTGGTTTTGTGGGACTAAACCACAGGAGAAACCATGAACAAGACCTTTCTCTTGGTCCTGGTCTGGCATGTCTTCTCAACCCAATAAAATAATTCCCATCTTCCAATTTTTGAGCAGATAACATGAATGCCCAGATATAAATGGCATGAATCAGCAGCTCCCATGCCTATAAGCAAGATGGCAATTCACAGGGACCACAAAATTGATAAATAATGTGGCCAAGAACTTCTATGTTCCTTTTCCTTTTCCTCTCAAAATCTGGGGTTTACCTGTGATCAATCTTTCCTGACCCTCAACCTGCCAGCCCTTTGGAGTGGAATAAGGTTACAGTAGATTAACTCATTCCAGATCATTGTCAGAGAATCTGAAGTCTGAAGATTGGCTGATTTTTTTTTCTAATATGTTGTCCTTTCCTTTCAATATTTGGGCTGAAGCCTCATTTTAATTTCTTATCATTTATTTCTTTTCAAAATTATTAAAAAGTGCTTAAGCCTTTACCTGTTACAGTAAAAAGTAATTCTTGTTCAATTGTACCTGCCTCATTATTATTTCAGCTAACAATTACTTTGGACTATTTGACTATTTTTGTCCGATTCTACAGGAAGTCAATCACTTATCTAGGGATAATGCAAAAATCTTTTCCCAACTTGTTGCACAGTTCCGCTGCTATTAATAAGTCAATTATCAATAGTTTTTAGTTTTGCCATCTTTCAGCTTCATTAAAAAAAAAAAGCAACAGGGAGAATGCCTCCAAATTTAAAAAACAATTTCAACGATTAATAGTTATAGAAAAAGCTAAGCTGACCTGTCCTGCACATATGAAAAAGATGTAGAAGCAGGTATTTATTTTCTCAGTGTTTAAACATTGTAACAAATTATTTGAAAATAATAAAATAATGTATGGTATTTCCTTGACTGACAGATTTGACCTTGATTTACGTATTGTTCAGCTGGCTACTTATTTATGTTAACCAATTCGCAAAAAGACTCTGAGTAGCTTACAATAAGATGAAATTAAGATA
>NW_015386966.1:151121-154727 GCF_001527695.2 Protobothrops mucrosquamatus
GAAGATTTTCTGGAAAGACCAGGTTCATGAGTGACAAGTTTGGAGGTGACCTGGAGCAAAGGAAAGGAGCAGCTACAGAAATGACACACTTGTGGTTTCCAATGATAGTGGTCTCTCAAGGAGAGGACTCGCACTATTTCAGAAAGCCCTTGGGAATCAACGGTATGGTGAGTCTCTGCCCAGTAGCAGAGATTGTTGGGGTTAGGATTGTTTTCCTTGCTAGTTAGAAGAAATAGACAGTCACTGATTTAGACCTAGATGATCTTGTCTATAAGAAATGCAGTCAATGACAAGCCTCCTGTAACAGATAATGTGAAAAGGACTTTCATTCCCCGATGCTTCAAGAGATGAATCAATAAACAGGAGTTGATGGGAGGAAATTGCATGCAATTTCCCAAGAGTTCCTGTTTTATACCCCGAGGTTGGTACTGCTTTGAAACAGAAGAGGATGAATTTTGCTAGATTGCCTCTGTACCTTATCCATCTTACCCTCTTGTGCTAGTTCTCTAGTTAACGCCAGGTAAAGTTTGCAAAAAGAGTGTGCTCTCTCGTCACTTTTTGTCCAGTTCAGGATGGGTAGTTTGTTTCAGTATTTTAGAATACCCATGCTCCATTGAGGATGATGTGGAGGATCTGTCTTCCTGCTCCAAAAGATCCTGGGGTCAAATATTTCAATATCTGAGGCTTTAGGGTTTTTTTTCTCTCTATTCTATAAAATATGGATAGGACTTAGGGTTATATAGGGAAACTTTCTGGATACGGTTTCTCCTTAAATATGACAGAACACACAAAATCAACAGAGTCCAGATGCTGTTGGAAAAGTTGTGCAAGAACGGTCACAATTCCTGGGCTCTAACAACCATTTCCAGAAAATGAAGATGACTCAGAATTAGGGCTGATAGTGTAAAGGTAGAAAAGAGTCAATTTGCAAGAAAAGTCTCAACGAAATATTAAGCGGTTGATTCTTGATCCCGAATCACCTCGTAAGCTAAGATTGAGTCTGGGTGGTGGGAGCTTTAGGACAGAGACAGAGGTCCCAGGCTACTTGTGGTTTAGAATTGATCCTTAATATCCTGGCACCCTCATTTTTTTCTCTTGACCATATAATATTATCCTGGTAACCCCAGTCCAAACCCAACAATAGTAATTTAAATAGTCTTATAGCATCACTTCTTGTGCAGCAGAAGTAGCTTCCCCTATTAAATCTTCAATGATCCCACCAGTGTCTTAAGTTCTACAAAGTTTCATCCTCTGTGCAGGCACGCTTCCTCCCCTCTGATCACTAGTTAATATCCATGACAGCCAAGTCTGCCCCAGGACTTCCCATCTCAATGTTGTCTGTCTGTCTGTCTGTCTGTCTGTCCGTCTGTCCGTCTGTCCGTCTGTCCGTCTGTCCGTCTGTCCGTCTGTCCGTCTGTCCGTCCGTCCATCCGTCCATCCGTCCATCCATCCATCCATCCATCCATCCATCCATCCATCCATCCATCCATCCATCCATCCATCCAATTTCTATCTCAATCAATGACTTTGGGTAGTTTACAATTCAAATTATGATTTCTGAATCTTTCTCATATCTTTTATCTCTTTTAAAAAAAAAGGTTCTTCAACTTCCAAACAAATATAGGAAGCACAGCAAAACCTGCACTGTTTTATTTAAGGGAAAAAACATGTTCCAGGTCAATACAGTGACCTTACATCGCTTCATTGCAAAGCTCTGAAAAGAAGGAGGGCTGTTAAAGTGGACCAGTTGGTCACTGGCTCTAAGGTTAGTCAGTTTTAGCCATCTGTAAAACACCTACCTAATCAGGCAGGCAGGGATATCACAGGATCGTCCTTCCTCATCTCACGGCTGTGAACACCCTGGTTGTATTTGTACAACCTGGTTGTAGAATCTCTTTAAGCACTGCTTAGTTAAATACACACACACACAAAGAGAGAGAGAGAGAGAGGGGTGTATCAAAAGTCAGGTTCCATAGGCTAATCACAATATGCTTTATTAATTTTATCTTTTTTTCCTACAGAAAACGTTACTGAATTTAGGCATGTTCAAAGGTCACGTGTCAAACAAGTAAAGAAGCATTTGGAAGAAAATTACAAATAATTTGAACATATAGTGTAACTTATATAATGAATTGTCTAAGAGGCCTGATTTTTTTATCTATGTGTGTGGTTGTGCACACACATACATACAAATACACTTCTATATTCAAGAGGGACTGTCTTCACTTTCAATTATAATATTAGATTAATACAGTGTAAAAATAGCATAGAAATTAACCAACAACCCAATATAAAATTACCAATAATTAGGGGGACAGAGAACATTCATTGCGGGAAATGACAGGTGGAACCTCAATTCATGGATTTTTTTTTTAATAAGAGCTCTCTGGAATATTCTCTAGGAATATCCCCATATACCAACTAAGATGGGTGATCCTGGTGATCAAAGGTGTTAAATACTTGGAGGAGCAGAGCTGAATTGAACAAGCAGTTGTAAGGTTTCCTTCTATGATATAAATCAGGGGTCTTCAAACTTGGTCCTGTTATGACTTGTGGACTTCAACTCCCAGAATTCCTCACTCAATGTGCCTGGCTGAGGAATTCTGGGAGTCGAAGTCCACAAGTCATAAAAGGGCCAAGTTTGAAGACCCCTGATATAAATCATCATCTAAGGTCTACAATCTAGACTACAGGAGTTATGCATCATTTTCTAAAACAATGTTGTTAACCAATTTTTCTGTCAACATTCTAGGCAACTTCATTTTGAAGAATAATTCTGTCAATGCTTCGTTACTCTCAAGCGCATGTATAAGTTGGGACATGTACATTTTATTGCTGCATCACTGGTGGTAATTGCTGCTATTATCTGAACAGGAAAACATTGGTAATCTCTTCCGAGCGATGCAGAGCTTTGGCTAAGGAAACGGGTCTGTTTCTCTTTGCCGAAAGGCTCCCTTCCTGCTTCTTCATGCCGGAGGACCCTTAGAATCAGCTGGGACAGCAAAAGGAAGAGGACAGTGAGCAAAAGAAACAAAAGCCTGAGTTGGAGGAACTACTTCCAGGGTCTGCTGATTAGTTAGAAACTGTTGCAATGAATTTTACTTGAAGGCTGGCAGCTGATGGCCATCCTGGAAGCCATTTAGAGTTATTTTTTTTCCAGAGGACTGGCAGGAAGTGAAGCAGGATCCCTGGATAGAAAGGGGAGAGAGATCAGAGAAGGAAGACATGAAAAGAGACAATGTGTCGCAGACCTGGCAGGGACGGGGGGGGGGGGGGGAAAGGAATACCTGACATTCCACAGGAAGGCCCCTAAGGCCGGAACCCTTTCTCTGCCCTTTGTCTCCCTCTCCCTTCTAAACTACTCTGCCTCCTCCATACCTTGCCCACTTCCAGTTCAGCTCTGTGCTCTTGGGTCAGCAAGACACTCCCAGCTTATCTCTTCTTTCTCACTTTGTCAAAGAAGCCAAAGCACATCAGTTTCTCAAGGCCATTTGACCATTATGTCTAAAGGGTGCAGCACTGCAGCTCGGGAGTTCTGGCCTTAAAGCTTGGACTCCGGCTAATCCCACCAAATGCACTGCATCCGAGAATTGGGGCTGGCATCTT
>NW_015386966.1:154986-197802 GCF_001527695.2 Protobothrops mucrosquamatus
CCCCTGAGATATTGGAACACTGCTATCATGTCCCCCCTCGTCCTTCTCTTCATTAAACTAGACATACTCAATTCCAGCAGCCGTTCCTTATATGTTTTAGCCAGAGATTTAGAGGGTTCTGGACCAAATCTTGTTGTGGGAGAACTTTTTTTTTTCCTTCTTGCGGAAGAAGTACAGGTAGTCCTCAACTTACAGTCATTTGTTTAATGGCCATTCAAGATTACCATGTTACTGAAAACAATGGCTTGTGACCGAATGTCTGGGGAGATTCCCAGTCATGGTTCTCCCGGAGGTGCTTTTTAGAAAGTCCAGTTGCCTTTTGAAAAAGCACCTTTGAGACAATTGGCTTATGACCCTTGTTTCACACTTACGACCATTGCAGCGTCCCCAGGGTCACAGGATCAAAATTTGGATGCTTGGCAAGTGGCATGTACTCATGACGGCTACGGTGTCCAGGAGTCATGTAATCACCTTTTGTGACCTTCTGATAAGCAAAGTCAATGGGGAAGCCAGATTCACTTAACAACCGGGATACTAACTACTACAGTGATTTACTTGACAACTGTTGCAAGAAAAGTAGTGAAATGGGTAGTGGAGGGATTCAAATATGTGAACAACTGGTCCTCTGTGTGGATGCCGCTTCTGGACGTCCGTTCTGGGCCTGGGCAACAAAAAGTTAGCTACCGGTTCTGCCGAAGTGGTGCGAACTGGCTGAATTCCACCACTGAAAATGGGGCAAAATTCACTTAATTGTCTTGCTTGGCAAAGGAAATTTTGGGCTCAGTTGTGGTTGTAAATTGAGGATTACCTGTAATGGAGTTTCTTGGTTATGCTTGCTTTTAGGGCTTACATTATTGTTTTATTATCCTACATCAGAACAGTCCTGCATCAAAATAGTAGGAAACTGTCAATTTTTAGCAAACATAGTCGAGAGAGGTTCATCTAGAACAGGCATGTCAAACTCGCGACGTCACATGACATCGCACGATGTATTGGGACTTTTTCCCCATTGCCGGCAATGGGGTGGGCGCGGTTTCAGCGTGACGCATCCGGCCCATGGGCCGGCAGTTTGACATGCCCAATCTAGAATCTCTTGTCCTCCCTTGAGACTTTAAATTACTTAGCTAGGCAGTACGGTTTAAAGGCAGATGGGGAAATAGTAGGTTCTCTAGAATATTTGGTCAATATCAACTATTTTGGATTTCCTGTCTTTTTCCCCCCCAGTCTTGGTGTGTGGAGAAGACCGTGAAATGGACAGGCAGAAGTTACCCTTGATGCAATGAAGAAGACAAAGTAATCTCCCTCTGCCTATATTAGGTACAACCATCCTGCAAAGCCACCTGATGTCAGGAAATAACTGGCAGGTAAACAAGCAAGTGTTTTCTTTCTAGGGAATTTTCCCTCTAAGGAGATTGGGAGACATTTTCCTGGTTCTAGGAATGTGATCTGGATCCTATTTCTCTTGGGGGATACGGGTCCCCCATGCCTGGTTATTTTTCCACATCCCATCTGCTTCTGCCCTGTTTGCGCTCCACAGCCTGTTGCTAAGCACTCAGATCCCCATGGAACGCCTTCCACGGGCACCTGCTGGCAGTGGGGATAATCACAGCCCCCTCCCTTAATCAGGACTTCACTGCTCTCTCATCCCCATCACTGTAGCCCCTTTCCCCTCCCCTTAATAAATTCAGGGATTTGGTGGACCCTGGAGCCGTGGGAACTCTTCCTGCTGTGGGTGGCATGCAAACAGGATAGCGAGCGGGAGACAGGACTAGCTTTTGCTTAGAAAATGATTCCTAACAATAAGACCGTAGGATGAAAAGAAGCATTTGCACTAGTCTGGGAAATGTGGGCAAGAGGCAGAGGGGGAGGAGGACAGCTACTCAGAAGGTGGAGGGCAAAGAGATTTTCCCACTGTGCACTGCTACTTTTTTGTTTCCAGTAGGAGCATTGTACTTGAGAGGTCCCATCAGTCTGTGCATTTCCCACGTGTCCAGATTCGGGGGAGTATGGTGGAGATGTTTAATTATGCAAGCTTTCTTAAGTCGGAAAAAAATGGGAGATAAGGGAGGGTGGGGTGAGAATGATCGTTTAGAAAGCCACGCACACAGGACAGGAAATCACCCCAGATATAAAATGCACGGGTTTATTTTCAGTTTGTACAATATAACTTTTTGACATGCTGTTTTTAAAAAGTGAACACCAAAAGGACGTCGGCTTCCTATACTTACAAATGGGGATCTTAGAAGACAGCTTCCACTGACTCTTCTCAGGAAAAGTGCATATAAAGAACTTTAAAAACTACTTAAACTACTACTGATCTATTTACTTCTTCCTGGCTACACTAGCAGGATTTCTGATGAAGACTTTTTCCCAGCCTGACTGAAAATGCTGACATTGAATTTAAGGCTTAACTGAGCCTTAGTATTTTAATTCCCAAAATTGAGTCTCTCCAGCACAATGTAGTATGTATCATTCTACCCAGCTGTCTTCCAGGATATCAGGTATAGAGTGGTCTTTTCCATCAATTATTGCATCATTTTAACTAGTGATAGAACCAGGGACCATCTGTACGCAAACATACCCTAAGTATTCAGTTATGGCTGAATACTTTTGCAATCTATTTTTAATTCAGCCACCAGAAAAAAACCTCATTTTTCCTTAAATTCCAGGAAAAAAAACCTTGATGGCTGACTATTTCTGACACTAATTGGGCATTTTAACACCCCTCCGTTAGCATTACTTTCCCCAAACCCTTAAGATCAGTGTTTTTCAAACTTCACTAAGATACGTAGTCTTCAAGTGCCAGAATTCTCCAGCCAGCATCCTGGTTGGAAAATTCTGGGAGTTGGAATTCATGCATCTTAAAGTTGCCAAGTTTAAAAAAACACTGCTCTTCAGCATGTGTTGGCCTTCTGCTCCTTTGCATCTGCAGGATACTTTAACAGTTTAACTAAACACCCATGAATCATTTTGTTCTGCTTGACTCTCCAGGAAAGGAGTATCAAATCAGCTGGGTTGTTCTGATCAACTGGATCATCTCTGATTTCCTCTGAACCTTGCAGCAAGATGGACAGCAAACAAATTAATGTAATGTAATGTAATGTAATAAGAAAGAAAGAAAGAAAGAAAGAAAGAAAGAAAGAAAGAAAGAAAGAAAGAAAGAAAGAAAGAAAGAAAGAAAGAAAGAAAGACTGGATTGTGGCCATGGCAGTAGCTGGAAACAGCAGAATAGACAAGAAAGAACTGGAGAAGATAAGAAAATATAAAGACTTGCAAATGGAAATAGAATTATTGTGGCAAAAGAAAGCAAAGATAGTACTAATAGTAACAGGCACCATAGATGCAATCACAAAATAGCTGGAGTACTACTTAAACACCAGCAGCATTGACAAATTCACCATCAATCAATTGCAAAAGGCAGCTCTACTCGGAACAACTTACATCCTGCGACGATACCTCTAACACGATTAAAACATCCACAACTACCTATTTCAGGTCCTTGGGAAGGACTGGACAGGAGGACAAAAATGCCAAATCCATCTGACTGACTATGCAATGAAGCATAAATAAAACCTTCAGATCAGTCCAGAATCCATTGATGCTAATCAGGAAATCAACCTCAGCTGTATTTTCTAGAAAATATTAGTTTGGAATGTGGTAAATTTCAAATACACTTTTGTAGATAAGTGAATGAAATAAAATGGGTAATTTACTATCATACCCTTTTGAGCTTCCACAAACTGATGCCCTAGTTCCGTGGTGGCGAACCTATGGCACGCATGCCACAGGTGGCACGCAGGGCCCTCTCTGTGGGCACGTGTGCCATTGCCCCAGTCCTAGGCCTTCAGCTGTGTTTTATAAAACGTTTTCGCTTGAGGCCTCCGCCAAAATGTGCAAAAAAAAAAAAGGTTCAATCAATCAATCAATTTCAACTTCTCGCGGGAAAAAAAAATCTCGCAAAGTTGGAATTGATTGATTGAAGTTTTTAATCCCACTCAGTCTACAGTTACCACCGCAGCCAATGGGCCACGCCCACCCAATTGGACACACCCACCCAATAGGCTATGCCCACCCGGCACCCGACAATACATAAGTGGGTTTTGGGTTGCACTATGGGCACTCAGTCTCTAAAAGGTTTGCCATCACTGCCCTAGTTAGATGCACTCTGTGTTCAGTTTCCATGAATCTATTTTCTTCTATTTATCTTTTCTATATTTAGTTGTTTCCTTTGTATCTAAGTGCCTGTACTGCTATGTTTGCAGTGATTTCTTTAGCATTATAATACATTAACCTCTCTGGCCAGAAGTTTAAGGAAGAGCCTCAACTAGACCAGGCTGGGAGCCTGGGCTTCTCCTGATATGTATGTGGGATATAATCCCAACTCCAGGAAGTAAATTCCAAGCCATAAAGAAACTTCTTTTCTCCTTCCCAAGGGTATAACCTCTGAAGGCACAGCAGAAGCATTTGAGCAATAACTAAAGGTTGGAAGCAGCTCTGGCCTTGTCTTCTGGAGGCAGAACTGAGTTAGGAGAGCATTCCTACCTTTATAATGGGGTACACCATTGCTGCTGCATTTGGGGATCGGTGTGGCGCCCGTGCAGCTGAGGGAGAGCAAAGCCTGAGGCAGGCAGGGGAGACTTCGGCCTAGATTTCTAGCCAGAAACAATTCAGAAGCTAAGAGCTACGAAAGGAAGTCTCTGCTGCGCGCCCTCTAGCGGTGCTCCAGGGTTTTGCAGGCCCGATCAAGACTTCCTTCCAATCCTGGATGCATCCAGAGTACTGGATTGATCCCTGTTTTGTTTTGTTTTTCTCCGAAGGAAGAACTTTGGAACGACTTTGGAGGCCATTGAGAACCAGACCTACTTATAAACTCAGTACGGGGAAGGGGAAAAAAAGGAGGCACTTGCATGTACTTAAAAGTCATCTCGCCGCTGCTTCCCAGGATCTGGCAAAGCGTCTTTTCCTTACCATCGACTTGGGGCTCCACCAGCACCTGATCTCCCCTCCCCTCTGTTTCTGGGCCCCTCCTTGTTGGGGAGAGTCAACGGTGCGGCTAGCCGCTTGCATACAGCTCTGGAGAGGAGGAATGGGCCTCCGGGCCTTCCTGGATCGAAAGGTGGTGGTGACAACCAGTTCCCTCCTTCCTTCGCCGCTTCCCGCCACTACGCCTCGTGTGAAAGGCGCCCGGCCCAGCTCTAGGAGTTGGCTATAGCAGCAACAGGAAGAGAAGGGAAACGTCCCGTCGATCGCAGTCAGATCGCCACGATCTGATGGAGCAGTCCTGGCTCAATCTCCTCAGCAACGTTCCCTATTCGCCTCCTGGTCCCCATTTTCCCGGAGTTCGGTCTGCCCCTTTGATTCTGGGGGAGGGAGGAGAGGGAGAGGGGCTCTCCCCCCAGACCTGCAGTCAGGCTTCCCTCCTGGCTCTAGAAGCAGCCGCGCCACGAAGGGGTTAAGCCGTCCCAGCCTATCTAGGGGAGGCAGGGTGTGCTTATCTGCTCCAAGGAAGCTCGGAACTGCAGGCCTGTCCTGGTGGCAAACCCTGCGCCTTAGGTCCTTTCGCAGAGGTATAAAATCTGGGGAAGGGGGGGGGGGAACAGACATGTCCCTCCCTCCTCACAACCGCTTGCCCCGCTGGATTAGAAGTACAGCCCGGAGAAACTTTCCTGGGCACAGAAGAGCTGACTGGAACTAAACCCGGGGAGTTGGCCTCGGAGCGGAGAGCTACCGCCGGGTAAGGGACCTCTTTGCTCCCGTCGTCTCGGCGCTCTTAAGCCGTCGGATTTCAGCTCCTGATCCACGTTCCCGCCGCGGTGAACTGGCTACTTCTATTCTGCCGCACGCGCCCTCCCCCCCACTTTTTTTTTCCCGGTTTTGCCTGCGGACTCAGCCTATCCTAGATTTCTCCGGGCGCTTTCGGAAGCTGCCGGCGGTGCCACCAGAGGAAGCCGCTTGGGCTTCGCTTTTCAACCCTGCTCTCTTCGCGGGCCAGCCGGCAAGACGCCTGGCAAGACTCCAGGGAAGTTCTTGTCTCCCGGGAGTGGTGGTGGTGGTGGGGGGAAACCTGCCTTCGGGATGGCCGACAACTTTGGCGGAGATGCAGCCAGCCGCGGAGCAGAGGCGGGAGAGTCCCGGCTCCCTTGAAATCTCGCCAGAGCATCTTCAGGCGCTGAGCCCGGCTTTGTGCTCTCCTGCCAGACTGGGAAAAGCGACCGAGCGGGAATTTGGCGAAGGTTCTGAGCGGGGCAGGCGGACGCGTCTTTGAGCGCCTGAGGATGGGTGGCAATCGACGGGGGCCAGTTGGGACTCCAAGTCCCAGCCTGCGCTGCTTCCTCCGCTGCACCTGGCTCAGGTATGGGAGAGGCAGGTCGCAGCACGTCGGCAGGCAGGCAGGACGGGACGGAGCGCGCAGAAACACACACAGACGCACGCAGGCACCCGCTCCGGGGCCGGGAGTGGGGGGGGGGGAGAGGAAAAAAAGCGGGCTTTGGCAGGCAGATCAAAGTTCCCCCGGCAGGCCCTGCTGGCACCGAGTCCCGGAGTTGCGCTGGTGCTGGGAGGGCTTGCTGCTGGCATTGTCCCCGGGCACCTGTTCCGTGGCATGGGGAAGATTATAGCCCGGCTGGGGTGCGGGGAGGGATTGCTGCCGTTCCTGCGTCCCTTGTACTGAGAGTGATGGCGTCAGGAGGCCACGGCAAAGCCCAAGCCTGCGTCCAGAATGGCAGCAGCTCGAACCTCGATGCCCTCTTCAGAATGAAGGGGGCCGTCCCAAGATTAAAGGATCCTCCCCGCTCTGGTTCTCTACCTATATTGGAGCGCCTGCGTTTCGGACCCCGGCAGGGGTCGCTCTTTCCAAGGGAGTGGGGCGGGGGGCTCTTAGCGATGCAGGCGGAGCCCGGTAAGGTAGTCTGCCTTCCCCCCCCCTTTTTTTCTTTTTTTGGGGGGGGGCTGGGGGGAAAGAAGGAGAGCCTATCTTGGGTCTCCCGTTTTCTAGCCCCAACTTCAAAGGCTTGCTGGCCTGCAAGAAGGGCGGGGGATCTACAAGAGCTGGCCGGGAGAGAGAGAGAGAGAGAGAGCCTTTGAAGTGCCCATCAGCCGCGGCCGCCACTCGGGTTACAGCTGCTTGGCCCGGGGCCCGGTGGGACGGGCGAGGAAGGGAACTTTGATCTTGGTTACTTCCGCACAGCGCCCTCTAGGCCCGGGCCCGTCTCTCCCCCCCCCCGCTTCCCTGCAGCAACGCGGCGCCTCTGCCTCCAACATCCTCCGTCGTTCGAACCCAGGTCCAGCGGGGCATCACCTTTTCTCTTCTTATAGGATTGACCCCGCCATGGTGCCCTGGGCAACGCTGCTCCTATTGGGGCTGTTGTTCTGCTGCTGTTTGGGCCACAGCAGCCAGACGGGAGCGCCCCGGGTCTACCTCACCTACAAAGGTAAGAGAGGTTTAAAGTCATTCGGGTGAGTCCCGGGGTAAGACTGCCTTTTGCCTTCCGGCGGCAAAAATCTCCTCTCTTGGATGGGCATGTCTGCATTCGGAGAAGGGAGAAAGCTGCAAGGTGGCACTGGGGTGGGCAAGGGTGGGGCATGGCAATCCATTGCAAAACTCTTGACAGAATAGAGAGCCTTTTTTTCTGCTTGTAGGAAGAGATTCTTGTGTTCAAAAAAAAAAAATCAGAAAAGCAGCTGGTAGCACCTTTCCAGACGAATAAAACTCACCCGTTGGGAAAAGTGCAACCTTCTGATTTTTGTTCTTCTCTTTGTTTCTTAAAGACTTATACCGTCCGTCACCCAGCCTGTTAGCCTAGATAAGGGATTTCATAGTAGCAGATTATCTGAAGGGATAAAACCTGAAAATTTAAGAAAATAAGTTAGATGAAGGTAGTCTTTCAAAGAACAATAGTGAATCTGCTGTATATGACTATGCATTTTTATTAGCTGAGCAAGGAATTATCCTTGTATTAGCTGGACTATGCTTAAAAGACTCTTCCCCAGTTGGACTTGTCCATGGTAGAGAATGCATTTTTCAGGAAAGCTGGAGTAAATCTAGGTTTCGTTTCCTTCCTTCCTTCCTTCCTTCCTTCCTTCCTTCCTTCCTTCCTTCCTTCCTTCCTTCCTTTTGAAAATGACAGTATTGTAACAAGTTCCGAGGTTTTACTATGAGAAAGAAAAGCAGCAGGAACACCACTTCTTTAACAACTAAATAACATTGTTAAAATAAACTATGGTCCTTCTTAAGTTGACAACTTCTGTTAATTTTGTCCTGGTTTTCTTGGCAACACTGTGGAACTGGTCTGCTGGTGCCGACCCTGAAATATCCTTATAGTCGCCCATTCAAATTGGACTAAACATATTTTCTAAGAAGTTTGCCGAATTGCTGCTTAATGCTAAAAGGGGTGATTATGAAAACACAATGACTTGCTCACCAATAATTTTAACTATGCGCTCTGATAGCTCGAGTAAACATTTTGACTGTCCTAGGAATGGATTGTTACCATGGGGAAAGGAATTATTCCTGCATCATATCACTGCTCAGATTATTGATACTGGTGCCCAAAGTAATCAGCGATATTCCTGGGGAGTCCCAGGAAGGCAAGAAAACCTTACTTTGGTCAATCTCAGCCTAATATAATTCATAGACAGACTATGAGGATAAAAAGAGATAATGCCCAGGTAAGCTACCAACAACAACTTAGAGGAAAGCAGTATATCTGTGCTTCTTATCTCTGAAAACAAACTACAATACAAGTGGATTCTGGTGGGACAGCAAATAAGAACTGTCCAGTTAAGATAATGGCTTTGTTTGGATCAAACCAACAATCTGCTCCTTTTTGCCAAGAATTCTTTCCATCCCTAGCATCAAACTAAATACCATGGAGATTTACTAGTAGAGGATAATTTCTTTTCTATGAGTCAGCTGCTACATGGAGGAGATCTTGTTGTCAAAGAGGAAGCTTGTAGTCATTTCTAACAAGGGAGCAGCTCTGGCTTTCATGTGTTAATCTCTTTTTTCCCCCATTTTAATATTATTTATGGTAATGGGTTCCTGTGGTGGTCTTATGATGGACCTAATGCGAAACAGATATAGACCTGACAGTGCACAGCCTTGTTTCAGCAGCTGCTTCTATACATTCTGAAAAGCAGCAAGTTTTGCATTAACAAGATGCAAAGTGCAAATAACTTCAAGCTCCCAGATTCCCAGATTTCTGACCTGAGATGGCCAGTTGATTAAAAAAAAAAAGGCTGATTGTAGATTATAGATTTTCTCAGTGGTTTTATGGTTTAAACATTCTATGGGGCTGGTGAGTGTGATATGCGCAGACCCACCTTCAAGGACAGTTTGGCCATGTGGACCCAAGGCAGCCAATCGAAGCAGCTTGTCTGTGTATGATGGATGCATCAGTTTGTGGCTGTCAACAGAGTCACACCCTTGCCTGTCTCTGTATTGCTAATGGTTTGCGTTTTTGCTGTGAATGTTTTTCTAAAGAGGGTGTACAAGTTACTGCTGTGTTAGGCACATCGTACCATCATTTGTGGGTCCCTCTGCCTTCTTCTGCAAGCATTCTCTCCCCCCCCCCAAAAAAATATATCCTGTGACCTTGCTGGGTTCCCCTACACTCTCTGTTCTTGGGGATTCCGGGATCTAATTACTTGCCAGCCACTGGGGGAAAGGATTTCCCAGAAGGGCTTAAAATACCCAGCATGCCATACAGAGGCTAGAACATGGATGGATTCCCCTTCCAAAAGCACATTGTGGGGCAGGGGAAGAGAGGGAGCTTGGGCTGGAGAGGAGCTTAATGACCAGGGTGTGCATGCCACGTTCCCTGCTATAGATACCCTGCTGTTGTTCTCACTATAGTTGCTTTGCCGTCCTTTCCTTCAACTATGAAAATGTGGCTCATGTGTACATGTGAAAGGGAGGGGGGCGCATAAAGAAACAGCAAGAGCCTTGGCCAAAGGACAATTCATTCCTTTGGGCGGCAGCAGCAGCTTGGCTATAAAAGGCAAAGCTCCAGACATCACTCTGGTTTCTCTGTACACGCGCGTGTGCCCGAATGGGCAAAGAGTCACGCACCTACTCCATGTGCCTGCTTAGGCTCATGGACGTACATAGGTGGACCATAAGGGATACGCAGCTAGTGAAGATGTCAGGGACTTGGGTCTTCCTCCCAGGAAACTGGAAAGGGTGTGTGCCATCTGGCAGGGGGGTTTCTGGTGGGACGTTCAGCCCGAATCCTCCTTGGGAACACTCTGAGGAGGCAGGGGTCTTCCAGGGGAAGTTTTCCACCAGTCCATAGCTCGTCATGTTGATTATTCTGGGTTTGGGGGATGGTGGTGGCAAGTACAACAGCAGGTCCCTGTGGCTATGTCTGCTGTGGCTTAAGCAAGGTCTGCCCCATAAAGGCAGCATATTTGGATTAAGCGGGCTCCATAAGGAGCTTTTTCCTTCTAAGTCAGGCCCTTTTATTACTACAGCATGTTCAGGTTTTTGAGAGGGCCCTGTAATTACTAGTTGTAAGTCAATAGTCTAACTGTGCTTGTTCATTCTATGAAACTGACGGAAGATAGTGACAAACAGGATGAATTATGCAGGATCCAATCTGGGTCGGTCACTGGGACCGGAGGTTCTAGACCTTTCGGACCCGTGCTGGAGCCCATCCTCAGGGAATCTCTCTCTCACTAGAACATGTGCTTTGAGTAGAACGTGTGCTAGGCGGAGTATTTATGTGGTGCCTGGTTGTGTGTGGCTTTTTTAGTTGTTGATTGGGGTGTTGATGGCCAGTTATGGGTCGGTCATCAGGACCAGAGGTACAGCCTTCTGGCCATCAACACCCCAATCAACAACTAAAAAAGCCACACACAACCAGACACCGCATAAATACTACGCATAGAATAGCCCAAAGCACACATTCTGGGTGACAGAGAAGTTCCCTGAGGGATGGGGGCTCCAGCACAAATCCGAAAGCTCGGAAAACTAAACCTCTGGTCCTAGTGACCGACCCAGATTGGATCCTGCGACATTATCTTGGGACACATCTATTTGCCTTCATTCGTGGAAATGAATTATTTTTTGGTTGAACCTCAACTCTTGCCAAGAACACAGTCAGCTTTAGCCAGCTGTTTTCTCTCAGCTTTGGTTCTTTATGTAGGCAGATTGGACCTGCCCTTATAGGGGCTAAGGCCGGTGCTGGGTTACAGGGAAAAAGGGGAAGGGATTAGAGCAGGGGTAGTCAACCTTGGCTCTTTTATGACTCGTGGACTTCAACTCCCAGCCACTCCTCGTGGACTTCAACTCCTCGTGGACTTCAACTCCTGCGCTGGCTCAGGAATTCTGGGAGTTGAAGTCCACGAGTCATAAAAGAGTCAAGGTTGACTACCCCTGGATTAGAGGGTTGAGCTGGTGATGGGGCATACAGCTCTGCCCCCTGTACTCGCTCCTGAGCTATCCTGCTACCCTTTGGTGCAATGGAAACTGCTACCTGTTTCCAACGTTGAAAGCCTCAACAGCTGCCATTCTGCTCCATTTCTGGTTAACGGCAGAGCCGGGGAGGTCCATCTCAAGCGACCAAATGTCCTGGACAGGCTCTGCCCACCCCCCACCCCTCTGCAATATAAAGGATAATAACACTGATTTCTTTTACCAGGTTATTATAGGAAGTACCGTTATAGGGTAACTAATTCTGCTTCCCCTCCTGAAAGCTCTAGCAGCAAGAAAGGTGACCCAGGATATAAAATGGTGCCCTCTTGTACCAGCTACAAAAACAAAAAAAGCTGCTGAATCTCACTTCGGAATGAGTGACAGGACAGCATCTCTCTCGTAGCAGAAGGCACCTTTTTTTTTAAGCTTAGGAAGTTAGGCAACTTGGGTCTGTTCTAAAGTGTTCCTTCATTTCTTCTCAATTTGCCCACCTGAGCTTTCTTTTTTGTTTTTTGTTTTCATTTTGCCTGACAGAGAAACTAATCTTGACTAACATACTATTACTGTTCGCTCTTCGAATAACACAGAAATGCAAGTCGCAGTTCTGTGATTGCAGAAGCAATTATTTGCCTGAGCAGAATTCAGCTTGCTTGGGATATTTCTTTAGGGAGGTGCTGGGGCTAAGGCTGAAAAAAAGGTACATTAAGCCCAAAGAGCTTCAGTCATTGTGCCAAAGACCAACGTGATGACCGGTTGCAGTTCCCAGGCACATATTGCTGCTGACTGTTTTGGCTGGCCACAGCCTGCTTCAGTCTGCCTGTAAGATGACAGATGATTCTAATGTTTCCTGATTTCTTGTTGGCTCCTCCAGATTCCATCCCTCCTTCTTCCCAAGGGTGGGGAAACCTATGAGATAGAACAGTAAGGGGTTTGTGGAACCCAAGGGCTCCATTTCTGCCAAGGCATAACTCCTATCTAAAGGCTTCCTTGTTTGCCACAGATTGGACTTCTTCTGGGTATGGAAATTCCAGATGGTAGGGGGGGAAAAAAAGGTAAAGGAGTCCCTGTGGATTTTACTCCACTAGTCGTAGCCGACTTTAGGGGGCATGCTCATCTTCATTTCAAGGGCCATTGAGCCAGCGCTGTCCAAAGACATTTCCACAGTCAGATGGTTCAGCATGACATCATGGAACATTGTTACCTTCCCACCGAAGTCATACCTATTCATCTACTCTCATTGGCATGTTTTCAAATTGCTAGGTGCGCAAGACCTGGAGCAAGTAACGGGAGCTCACCCCATAGCGTGGTGCTCAGGTCTCAAAACCTGGGTTCCCAGCTTTCCAGCCGACAAGCCCAGCTTGTTAACCACTGAGTCAACCCCGCTGCCAATTCCAGATAGCATCCCTGAAAACCTTGTGAACAGATTGTTTCCCCCAAACCACCAGTGGTTTCCACCCACACAATCCTGAGGGTACGGCAGTTGCGCTAGAAATATTTTTTTGGTCTCAGAGACGTCCGTTAGGGGAGTGAGACCTTCTTCATCTGACATCCAGTAAACCTCTACATACATACATACATACATACATACATACATACACACACACACACACACACATTATCAGCACTCAGTTGGTGATAAATGGATGCAGGAGGGGGAAAGGTTGGGAAGATGCTTACAAGAGGTTCTGCTTTGAAGGACTTAGTTCATTTTCCATCACAGTCAAGGATACCTGATAGCCTAATATTGCTAGGTTGTCTTAGAAGAGACTAATGGCACTGCTATATACCCCCAATGTTATATAATGGTCATTGTATATCAAAACTGGGTAGTATGCATGACACAGCCCACCCCTGGGCAGATTGCCATGGGGCAGATTGCCATTATTTCTTGGGGCAAGCATGATAGTCTCCCACCTGCCATGTGTTAATGCCTGGGGAATTCCATCAGGTTTCCAGAAATCCTTCCCAGCTTCCAGAGAAGAGATGGGAGATGTCAGCTGAACTAACTGGACAGAGAAAGGAGAGATTGGTCAGAATCCTGCAATTCTACTCTTGGCTTGGCTGTTTCTTTAATTTGATTTTAATTCCTCATCTCCCCAGACTCATCTCTCACCTGCATCTGTTCCTCTTTGACCTCCTGGAAATCTGCTTTTCTTCCTGGCTTTAGCCCACTTGCCTAAAGGGATTAGTCCAATTTTGGTCCCTGATCTCTGCATTCTTGCCTAGACTTGACTACAGAGCATAACTGGACCTGGCTGGCGTCCTCTGGCTTTGTCCCCAAGGTCACCACAGGTGGGAAGTTCACCCCATCCCTCTCTGATCTGTGCCTATGGAATGTGGCTGGGGGATTGCTGGGGGATTTAGACTCTTTGCTGTACCAGCCGCTGAGCACCCCCCTCACCCACGTTGGCTCCGCCTTTGCCACTTCAAGGGACCAAAATACCCCCTGAGCTCAGCCCAAGTCAAGCCAGCCCACCCCACCCATCACATGGATCAACATGATCCAGTTGCTGCCCTTTCTGTGTGCAAGGGGAGGGGGGAAAGGGTAAGAAAAAAAGTTCAGATTAGGATTCTGAGTTCTTGTCCTTTGCGTGGTCAGGTGAACAGGCAAATTCATCCTAGAGGACACTGTCCTCTTCCAGAAGGCTGGTCAGGGGCCAGATATCTCTAAGAAAGCAGACTTTTTTTGGACCTTGCTCAGATGAAAAGAGTCAATAGGTGGGAAGAGTAAGGAGCAGTGAAGACCATGGAGTTGCCCATCAGTGCTGAACCTTCAGGCAGCAAATTGAATGAGTTATCAGTTGACAGCTTTCCCCACTATAGTAAGATAACCAAAGTTCACTTTACATAAAGATTCCTAAAAATGTATTTAGGCAAGCCTGACCTCTCCTTTTGTCAGTGTGCAAAGGGTGTCCTACTCCTGAGAAGTGGTAGTTGACTCTGAGGCTCTGTGAGACTGGTGGTTGACTCTGAGTCTCTCCCTTCACAGAATTGTTAGAGAGCCGCACTGCTCGTCCTTTCAGCTTCAACTTTAACACAAGCGATTATCGCATCTTGTTGGTGGACCAAGACCAGGAACGTCTCTACTTGGGGGCACGAGATTTTCTGGTGGCCTTGGATCTTCACAACATCAACAAGGAGCCACTCATTGTAAGTCTTTTTAAAAAAAAACAACTCCTGCTGGATCAGTTCAGAATGTTGATCATGCTAGCACTGATGATGTTACTTAGTTTGGGTACTAAAACGTCTGCAAGAAAACAACCGAGCTCAGAGAGCAACAAGGAACTCTGAGATTCCTCACGCCCAACATTTTCCTGCAGTGGTTGCTAACTGCCTTGGGCTGGGTTGACAGATGCAATAGAGTAAATAAGGCAGTGGGATAGGTACACATACGTACCTTGCAAGATGTTTAGGATTCATTGGGCTGTAGCTTAAACTAAGAAAAGCCAAGCATAAGTGGGCTGGAGAACCAAGAAAGCCAAAAGGATTGGGAATAGATTTGGCATATCAAGATGATCCTTCTTTCTCTTTCTCTTTTCAGATCCATTGGCCAGCATTGCCAAATCAGGAGAATGAGTGTCGCTTGGCAGGAAAAGGGCAGAGAGTGAGTGGCAATTTTCTGCTCCTTCACTGTTACCCTGTACCTAGTGTGTTTATTGGCTTGGCTTCGATGCATTAGGTCTCTGTGAACTGGAAATATGTTTGGTTTTGGGTGTCCGAAAGCTATTTGATTTCTTGCATCTCTGGAAAGAAAATCGTTACTTTTGGCTTTGTCTCAGTTGCTATTTTTTGATTCTACATAGTCCAGGATCCTTAATCTATATATTCCCAGGAAGATGGAGACTGTATTAACTCCTGCCTGGCAACCTTATGTCTTCCAGTTCACGTTTTACTTCTTCATGTCCTGTAGGGCGAATGTTTCAACTACATACGGCTTATGGAACCCTTGAACCGTACTCATCTCTACGCCTGTGGAACAGGAGCTTATCACCCAGTCTGCATCCTTATCAATCGTGGTTGGCGCTCTGAAGTAAGAAAAAGGACTCACGACCCACCGTCTTCCTGCTGGAAAAGAACCGTAGAGTATCTTAGGGATAGAAGACATCTCTCTATTCTCAATCTGTGGCATCTTCGGGAAACTTTGAGAAAAATAATCAGAGCAGAAAATAGTAATTAACTCGGCTGGCTAGTGGTCTGCCTTGATATAAGGTCACTGCTATGAAGGGACAGTCAAGAAAAGAGGGCAGGGCAAAGACAGAATTGGAAGCAGGGACTGGAAGCCTTACTCTGAAAGTGGCTTCATTTCTAAATGACTTGAAATCACAGTAAGTTTTTGTGATGATGGTCCTGTTGTCCTTTCCCTGTTTGCCCCTCCACAGGAATACCTGTTCCGCACAGTGCCTCATTCACTGGAACCAGGCAAGGGGAAATGTCCTTACGACCCCCGGCAGTCCAGCATGGCTGTGCTTGTCAGTAAGTAGCTTTGAACGAGTGGAGTTGGATGAAGTATTGCTAACATACAAAGTACAACTAGTATGCTGCTGCATAGGCATCCTTCCGGTCAATGCCTATGTGGATACTGTGTTGCTGCTAAACCCAAGCTGCTTTTTCCTGGGTGGCATGACTGCCCTCCACAGCTGTCATACTATCCCCCCCCCAAAAAAAATTTGTGATTAATTTAAGCAGTTGCTGACATGTGTTGTGTGTGTGCGCATGTGTGTGTCCATGTGATCTTTGAATTGCAGGTTTCCTTTGAATCTGAATTGCCGGACAACCTTGCTATCTATAGCTCCTATCTGATCTTTGTGGCTTTTGGTTTGTTATCAGGGCTGGAGGAAGTAAACAGCTGACTGGAGGGGGACAAAGTACTTGGGAGAGAAGCTTTCATTAATTGCACAGAAATGCTTGGGATGGCTGAGGTCTCATGTTCATCCCTGGCATTTCATTTAAAAGGATTTGGGGGGGAGCAGAGCTGAGAAGTACCATTGTCTGACACCCGGGCAAGATGGTGCCTGTAGCACCAGCAATAGCAGCATCTATCAGAAACCCTAATGATGCTCCATTGATGCCGTGCCTGTGATGATGACACGGCTGGAAGGCACCAATATGTTCTGATGTCACAATATCTGATACATAAACGGTGGCCTTTGTGCCAATGGCATCATCACACACAAGCGCACCCTGTGCCATTTCCCTACCTCACCTTCAAGGATATCCATGCTGTTGACTAGATTTTATTGACAAAGCCTAAGGCACCTCCCCGTATTTTAATAGTCTCAAAACTCCAGATCTTGCAGAGTTTCCCTGGTTATGCCTGCATATGATTACACCCAATGAGATCGTTGCTCTTCTTTCTGCTCCACCCCCTCCCTCCAGATAGCACACTGTATGCTGGAGTTCATGTGGATTTCATGGGCACCGATGCTGCTTTGTTCCGGACCATGGGACCGCGCCCAGCTGTACGTACAGAGCAACACGATTCCCGATGGCTCTATGGTAGGAAGCCAAACACCATCTAAAGAAAAAACAAAGGGGGGAAATTGGACTGAACGATGAGATAACAGACCATGATGGATAAAGCATAGAAGAGTGAATTCGTATGGTGTGAATATCTTATGCAGCAAGGGGGCGGGGAGGATGATGACATCAGGATAATGCCAGGACTTACCAATCACCCAGAAAAAGGTAGGGTAATCTTGCTAGGGTGAGGACTGCTCTTGAAATCCAAAATGTCGGCAGGAGCAGGGAGCTGAACCATCATTGCATTGCAAGCAATTTCATATGATTGCTCCCCCGTTGATGTCATGCCTGCTTCTGTCCCATTAAAAATTGTACTCGGATTACCTACAAGGCATGGCTTGGGGCTTCTGCAGCCGATGAAAAGGCAAGGATTGCAAAGTTTGATTTTCTCTCCTCCGTTCCATTGCAGCCTCTAGGCCTCAGTTGATTGATCCACAGGCATAAGTGCCCCAAGGCACAGGAGTAGACAGTGACCTGCAGAGGAACTGTACATACCAAGCATAGTGACCCTTATACTTCGGACTTTCTTTATGGCAGCATCTCTTCCCAAAAGTTTGCTTCAGGCGAAACTAGAGCGCTTGTCGTCTCCATCTAGTGGTGAACCCATGCGGTGGCATCTCTTTTCCCCTTCCTCAGACCCTGTTTTCCTCCAAGCCCACGTCATTCCCGACAGCTCCGACCACAGCGATGACAAGCTCTACTTCTTTTTCCGGGAAAAAGCACTGGAGGGTGCCGTGGGGCCTGCCGTACTCGCTCGGGTGGGACGGGTGTGCCTGGTGAGCAGGACTTAAAGTGGGGTTTATCTTTGCTGGGGGAGGGGTGGGGACTGGGGTGGGCAGGGAATTCTGAAAAGGGCTGAGCCACCGAGAGCTGCTGCTGGAGGTGTGCTTAGCTGGTTGACCTCTTCTACTGCAGAGCTGATGTTCTCCTTAGCAACTCTAACAAGCGTCCAAGGTAATGAATGGTTTGATTCAGGAGCCGAACCAAGCTTGACTTCCATTCTAATACTAGGAAAGAACAAGTGTCCGCTGCTTGTAAGACCTCCCTCTTGAAGGTGCCACGATCTTTAAGAGCAAACAGAATTGGCAAGTGTTGATGGGACAGGAATGCTAAAGACTTCTGTGAGAAATAAAAAGGGTCACACTATAAGGACCCACCACCACCACCACCCCCGGCTAAGATTTGCCAAAGTAGCAATTGACTTTGGAGAGGGAAAACTAAAAGGGTGAAAAGAACCAGCTTTACAGCAGCGACTGAGCAGAGAAGTTCAAGCAAGCGTATTGGACCTTGGGGGAGGTGGATGAAAGGGGGTTGGGGGGGCCAAGGGAAAGGCACAAAGAGCTACAAGCAATTTTTGTCCCTTGCCTGTTGCAGAGAACATACATATTCTATGGACAGTGTAGATCAGGGGTCCTCAACTTTGGCAACTTTAAGACTTGTGGACTTCAACTCCCAGAATTCCTCAGCCAGTGGAAGTCCACAAGTCTTAAAGTTGCCAAGGTTGAGGACCCCTGGTGTAGATGGTAAGTGTGCATGTATCCGTTCTGCTCTCCGGGGATACACAGTCGTGAACACAATCTTCTGAGGGGTTTTCTTGAGAATCCTCCCTGGTAGATTTTAAAATTTCCCAGCAAATGGAAGAATGGCCAGTGCACCCCTACAGTGTGGCGAGGGAGCAGCTGTTGTGTTGCAATTTATGGTGAGTTCTCAGGAGTGCAGGCAGCGTGAAGGGCTGAAACGCTACTGTATAGCCAAATGGCTCGTTCAGCCCTGAGAAGGCCCAGGTCCACAATTAGAAAAGGGAAATGAGATCTTCCCTGGAGCCTCATTGTTCTCTTGGCATGGCTCTCCTGTGGTGGGAAGTTGCAAAAAAAAAAGTATTTAATCTGGAGATTTTAGATCAAGGGTGAGCAGTTGTTCCAGCCAAAGGAATTCAGCCTTGGGCATGCCAGCAACCACATATAGAAGGTCAGGTGGGGTCAGGATTAAAACTAAATTTGATTTAATAAGATATGTTTCAATTAAATTAAATTAAAATTTAATTTATTACACATTTATAAGATGGTGATTCCTCATCTTTTAATAATTCCCCCCTTTGGTCACATTACACACTGCAATTGGGTGACAGCTGTTGGAAGAGCCACGGTTTTTGGAGACCACATGCCATAGCTGTACCTATTGACTGTCGAGTTAAAGCTTCCCATTGCACTCAGTTGAGGTCTTCAGATCTGCCTCAAACCTGGAAGAAACCTTTCTCAAACAGGCCCTTGCTGGCTTGGGTCAATGGTAGGTGTAGCCCTATTCGTCTAGCGGTCCTAAGATGGAGAAGGCTCTTCTACCAGGTATCACCTGCCCTGTACCTTGATTCAGTTTAATTTTTGCTGCTCACATCCTGCAGGCTGAAATAGCGCCATAGTTCCCAGGTGCAAACAGCTGTTTCTGCCACCGTGCAGCTCCAAAGGGGTTCTGTGTCTTTCTTTTTCTCGAAGGTTTATGCATCTGTGGAATCACAGAGTGGGGGAGGGTCCTAGTAAATCTCTTGCTTTTTTTTTTGTTCAGAACGACGATGGGGGACTGCGTTCCCTGTTGAACAAGTGGACGACGTTCCTTAAAGCTCGTCTCGTGTGCTCCGTGATTGGAGAGGATGGCGTGGAGACTTTCTTTGATGAGCTGCGTGAGCCCTTCTTTTGGACAGAGAGATTTTTGTCCTTGGGAGAGGGAGGGACAGGTTTGGGGATTTAGTGATAGCGGTGAAGGTATGGAAAATTGGAACTTGATGAAAGAGGCCGGGCTGGGTTGTTCAAGGATGTGAGCCAGAAATTCTGCCTAAAGTTCGGGGAGAGATTCCAGCTGTTGGAGTTAAATATGGGCATATGACAAAAAATAGCCATTGAAATCTAGCATCAGCATATTATGGCCATTCTAAAAACACTTTCTGCTTTAAGTGTTGTAGAACAACCCAGATGCAGGATTTCAAGTCAATATAATATAGCACCCATTTGGATTTGGCAGTGTTGTCGGTCCTGGCCGTTTTATAAACAGTCCCTGAATCCAGTATGTGAAATGGCTATTAAAAAAAAAAAAACAGCCCTCATTTAAATATCTTTCTCTTTCATTTGTTTCTTAAAATGACTTTCTCATGCCAGCTGGCCATTGAAAGCATTGGAAATCCTTACACATCTGGAGGGTTTCCAGGTTGGGCAAGATAAGCCTCAAAGCATGGCCCTGAAATAGATCCGTCTGTGCTGACTGGGGAATCCTGGGAGTTGAAGTCCAAACATCTTCCAGTGGCCAGGGTTGAGAAACACCACCCTAGAGTTTTGCATGCAAACTCTGCACCTGTCTCCCTCAAAGTGCTTGATTGGATTGTTTCCTTCCCCAGGTGACGTCTTCCTTTTGCCGACTCAGGATGAGAAGCATCCCTTGCTCTATGGGGTCTTCTCCACCCTGGGGTGAGTAAAGCCCGTGTGATCGGGATGGGGAGAGCCTTTGTAGGAGATCCCAGCACCATTCCCCTCTCCTTCTGGCCCTGCTTCTCTCTCCCAAGGTCAGTGTTCCGTGGCTCGGCAGTCTGTGTTTACTCCATGGCTGACATCCGCACGGTCTTCAATGGGCCCTTTGCCCACAAGGAAGGACACAACTACCAGTGGGGGCCATATACAGGACGTGTGCCTTACCCTCGTCCTGGAGCCGTGAGTCCCCAGCATCTTACTCTCCAAGGGTTCAAGATTTCATTTCCTGTTTCCTCTCATTCTGTAAACTCCTTCCAGTAACCTCTTGGCTCGCTTCTAATTCTGAATAAAGCAAGCAGGAAAAGGGAACCTGAATCCTAATTCTTTAATTTTTCTCCAGTTATGACTTCATGGGTTCGTTTTCTTTTTTAGTGCCCGGGAGGAACCTTCACCCCAGGCCTTCGCTCCACACGTGAGTTTTCTGATGAGCTGGTAACCTTTGTGCGGGCCCATCCCTTGATGTTCCATGCAGTCTACCCCCTCCAGCGCCGTCCCCTCCTGGTGAGGACCAATGTCCCCTACAGCTTCACCACCTTGGCTGTGGATCTTGTGGATGCGGTGGATGGGCGCTACGAGGTGCTCTTCCTTGGCACAGGTATGTCCAGCATTTTGCAGTTCCACCTGAGGAGCAGCTACGATTGTGGTGCTGGCCTGTGTTACTTTTTAGTTTCTCATTCTGAAAGGCAAAAGTCTTGTAATCTAGATTATTATACTCATCCACCGTTCCCAGAGCCCTTATCTCTTCATTATCCTCAGAAATGGGTCAGCTCTTAGAATGTCTGTGGAGTCATATGTCCTTCACTGAGCAGCATGAGTAATTAATGCTTCTATCTTCTCTATCCCAGACCAAGGTACAGTGCAGAAGGTGATTGTGTTGCCCAAGGAACAAGGGATACTGGAAGAACTGACTCTGGAGGAAGTTGAGGTGTTCAGGGTGAGCAAATAGACAAGCCCAGTCATGACCCCTCCTTGTTATGTTGTTTAACCTTCGCCATTTTTGCTCTTCTCAAGGTTCCTCCCCCCCTTTTGTTGCCTTATAGGTACCAGCTCCAGTGAAGACACTGTGGATATCCTCAAAGCGAGTAGGTGGTTGTTCAGGATATATATTGCTAAGGAATTAAACAGGGCACAAAGAGTTACTATATAAGAGTTGCCTATCAGTGGGAGAAGGAAGAACGCCTTCAGTTCATCAGAGACAAAGGGATCTGGGAACAGCAGATGAGTAGCAAAAGCCCTGGGTTTATCCCACTCTCCTGTTTTTGTAGCAACAGCTCTATGTCTCCTCTGACATGGGCGTTTCCCAGCTGAGCCTCCACCGATGCCGGGAGTATGGTGAAGCCTGTGCTGATTGCTGTCTGGCCCGGGATCCCTACTGTGCATGGGATGGACAACGTTGTGCCCGCTACAGCCACACAGCCAAAAGGTCAGTTTCCAAAACTGCTAATGCACATTGCAGAGTTTGGAGGCAAAGCCAACCAGGGTCCAAATTCTGTGTGTCTCAGCGAGATGGCTGAAATCGTGATGAACTTTGGAAGGAGCAAAACAGGCCATCCTATTTAGTCAATTGCCTGTGAGAAGCAAGACGTGGCAGGACCAATCCTGACACCTTGGCCTGGATTTTCTCTGTTCCCTGCCTGATCTAGCAGAGGTTGCTTCCTCTTTTCACCAAGATGGCATCGTCTTATTGCACTGCTGACAAGAACAGAAATCAGAGCAGTTTAGCAGTCAGGCAGAGGGTTAAACTTATGGTATAATCATGAGACAGACTTTAAGTCATGCACAGCTAAACAGAGACATGAGTCAAGGCAGATTTGTACACATGGCAAGAAAAATTGAGTCGGTTCAAGACAACAGAATTTGGAGTCAGTCCACCAAAAGAGAAGGTTGAGCGCAGCAAATCAAAGAACTGCTTGAGTTCTTTTTTTGACTGAAACAGAAAACGTGTGTTTGTCTGTGTTTATTTATACACTGTATCTATGTATTTATAAATCTGTATCTCTATATAAACACACCCATACATATATACACAGGGTGTTCCAAAAGTCAGCCCCTCTAGGCCAATCACAGTATATTTTATTATTATTTTCCCAGAGAAAATTTTACTGTACTTAGGAGTGTTTAACAGTCATGCATCAAATGCGTCAGGTAGCATTTAGAAAAAATGGCAACCATTTCAAACATTTAACTGTAATTTATATAATGCATTGTCCATGGGAACTGATTTTTGATACAACCTGTTCGTCCATCCATCCATCCATCCATCCATCCATCTACAGTATCTATCTATCTAATCTATCTATCTATCTATCTATCTATCTATCTATCTATCTATCTATCTATCTATCTATCTATCTATCTATCTATCATCTATCTATCTATCTATCTATCTATCTATCTATCTATCTATCATCTATCTATCTATCTATCTATCTATCTATCTATCATCTATCATCTAACACTTATTGGTATGTGTGTGCTTATGAAATTTCACCCAAACCAAGCTGTTGATAATTAAAGCCTCCGAGTTTCATATTCTCAAGAAACACTGTTTCTAAGATAATCTCTCTGTCTCTAAGCTACACCAGTAAAACTGTTGTTTTTTAGGTCTTAATGTGGTTCCATTCCACTCATCCTGGGTGTCTTCCTCCCCTTTTCCCTCCAGTGAGGAATTATCTAGGGACATGACATGACCTCCTTGGGAAAAACACCCTCCATTGAGATTGAAAATAACATTGTTCATCAGCGGCTGTGTTCCTGCAGTACGGCTGACCATGCTGTCCTTACCCCCTCCATGAGCTGGCAGCGGAGGAAATCTGTGATGTCTTGGATTTTCTAGATTCTTCCAGCAGCCACAAATTACAGTCGCATGTATATATGTACATATGCGGGTATTTTTTCCCCCATTCCCTACCTCGTTCTGATTTCTCTCTTTTCATATAAACATTGCTTTGTGTGACTCTGCGGAAAGGAAGTGCTAATTGAGATGAAGTGCCTGGAGAAGAAACAGGCATTGAAAGGGGCAGTTAATTTTCAGGTAGTTTGGGCTACTGATGGAACTTAGATTAGCTCTAAACAAATTGAGGTCTGTTTGGAGCTGAAGCCAATCCTCTCCAGATTAATTGCCTCACTGAGTTCTCCTGTTTGCCTCAACTCTTAAACCAACTTCCTTGGTTAGCAAGTGTGTTGTGCATAAAAGTTGCTTTGAAGACAGGAGGATGGTGGCATTGCTCCTCTGAAAGTTACCATCAAGCCCTAAAGAGGAAGCATATGGGGAGTCATCACATCACATTTGTTGTGAACAACGTATTTCCTCAGTTGCTGTGTTAAGAAAGAGAGTGAGCAATGAAGGGTGTATCTTTTGTCTCTGACCAGGAGGAGCCGTCGCCAGGATATCAAGCATGGCGATCCCCTCAGGCAGTGCCGTGGTTTTAACGCGAAGGGTAAGTCTCTCCAGATCTGCCTATGAATGGTCATCATGTCTACGTGGCAGCTAATATTGTGTTTGTTTGTTTTTTAAATAAAGGACACAGAAGTAATTTAGCAGCCTGGGGAACAGGCTGGCATAGGGGATGAAAAGGCACATTTTGCTCACATCTCTTACACAGGTTAGGATCTCTAGTGGCCAGCGTCTTTGGAGAAAACACTGCAAAGAAGGCAGTGAAGTAAAAGTCTAAAGAAAACTTGGCTGTAAGATTGAGCTGCCCAACTCCAGTCAGATTTTCTTCTTAAAATGAAGAGTAACAGGAAGGCTACCAAATCCAGGCTGCAAAAATGTTCACTAGCTAATAGCAAAAAGATAGAAAATATTCATTCTTTGCACATCCTTTGGATTTTTGCAGCAGACATTTGCAAAATTTATGCTTTAATGAAGGATAATAGAAGCATGGGTATTCCTTGTTTAACCATGGTAACCGTGGCTGAGTGACACTGTCATAAAGGGCAGCATCATGTGACTGTGCTGACTTTCAATGGTAGTTCCAGCAGTTCCAGCTGCAGCTGTTAGGTCAATCCCCATTGACTTGGTTTGTCTAAAGTTGGTTGTGAAGATTACTAATGGCAAACACATGACCACAGGGACGCTGCAATGATGACAACTTCAAGAACCAACCATAGGCTTCCTTGTTCAGTTCTATCATAACTTTGAACACTTGCAAAACAAATGGTTGTAAACCAAGGGCTATCTGTACAACCATTATTCCATGGAAAATATGCCTACTTTGGATGCCAAAGGAATCTTGGCATTTCTTATTTTAAGAAGTACCAGGAGATACATGATGGTAATGCAATATGGAAAGTTGCTGCCACTTAGTAGGCAATATTTGGCTAGGTGCACCAATTGTCTGTTACATATTAGGCAGATTTCAATGCTCGTGTTATTCCCAAATTGGAAGGGGGAAGGAAAAAGGTTGTACTTGGAACATTAAATATAATGGAGATTTATAAAGTGAAATTGCACTTATTCTCCAGCATTCATGATTAGAGGACGGCCTCATACTGAGGCAGGAGCAGAATTTAATTGACCATTCAGGAAGTTGGCTAGATGTTAAGACCCATTCTAAAAAGAGAAAGCAGGGTTGAGGCTTCTTAGAACAGGATAATTTGTAGGGAGTTGCAAAAGAAAAACAGCTCAGTGGATGGAGAAGGCCTGTGTTAGCTTGCGTCACCAGCAGTGCAGGCTGATGTCAGTGCAATGATATTATCTAAATACACATTAACTTGATTTAGCGATGGTCATAACTGAAGGTACTGGAGGCTGGAATATCAACACATCTGGAAGCTAATAGATCGGAAAATTAATGTAGTTATTGCTAGCTAAATTATGTAAGTTTCCCGATTCTTTTCAAACTGTTTCTCTTCCTCTCTGGAGCATGGAAGTATTGGGAAACGAAGTAAGGAATTCCTAGGTGATGCTGTTCTCCTACTGATGGCTAGGCACGCTAGAGGAAACAGCACTTGGCTGGCTACTGGAATGGAAACAAGGATAAGTTACGTGTCTGGTTGGCCAGGCGTATATTGGAAAAGGATGCAAAATTGTACAGTGGGAAATAAAAGTTTATCTGAGTAAAAGCACTGCATTTTAATTTAGCTCTTCCTGTGCTTTTTATTTTCCTGTGCTATTTTCATACATTTATTGAGAGCCGGATACATGGGTTTTGTACAGCTATAATTAGAGAACAGCTCCTTGACATTTACAACTGGAATTAATAATCTTAAGACTTTCCTGCATTTGTATGTTAAGCAGTGGGCTCCTCCTGCTTTTTGAAGCGTGGTATCTTTGGTAATGATTGTTCACTGTCTCCCCAGAGGAGATTAGAGGATCTTAAAGTCCTAGAAAATATCAGATACTGTTTGAAGGGCACCAGATTGGGGAAAGTGATTTATACTTTTTCATTGATGTCTGTTTCATAAGGTTTTTCTCTCAGTTGCATCTACCTTCTTTACTTCTTTGGGGGCTTTGTCTTTTTAACTTTCACTTCTAAAAGGACTGCATCACATTCTGGATTTTATCTGTTTAGATTTTCTGAATACAGCATCTCATATTTCGGTTGGCATTGCTTCTCCCCTAATTGCAAGGGTAAAATTGTGCAACAACATAGAACACGGTGGTAGATGTATATACTGTTAGGTAGATACAAGGAAATCATTCTTTGGGGAACTGCTAGTAGTTTTTTGTTTGTCCTGGTTATTGAAATAGTGAATTGAGTATTGTGTCAGACGACTATCTAAAGCTGTAAAGAACAAGTGAACCACATATTGTAGTGCAAAATCTAGCAGTAGCTCTAGTGATTATCTCCCCATGGATCATTTAGTGTAGCTTCTGCTAACATAAGTTACCTCTTTCAGATGCTTGGCTAGACTGAGAAAGTTGAGAAACATTCCAGATGATGTTTTTGTAGCCCAACCAAGAAAATTATATGAATTGGACCTCAACACCAGTGCATGGTTTCCACCATCCTATTTTTGGTAACTTAAATCTCCATGGAAACTGATAAAACTCTACATCAAAAGGCACATGGATTCTTGCTTTAGACTCCTTGGATAACTTATTAGCACTTCTGCAAATAAAAGGACTGTCCCTATTAAGCTACTCTTCCTGATGCAGTTTATAATTGTATCATATTTTTAACAGAGCTCGTAATTTTGTGACTTGGCTTAGGAAACTGTTCCCTTATCCTAAATTGTATTTCTTTTATGAGCAACTTTCCTGAAGCAGTGGCTGAATCCAAAATCATAGTCCCATATATTCATATATCTCTTCTCTCTTGTGTCCAGCCCCATTGCACACACTCTGCATATTCAATTTCTCACACACCTATACTTGCTGAATGATTTCACTGTCCACTCCCACCTTGAAACTGTTGCACAGCTGATCCATGCAAAAAAGCAAAAGTGTCTTATTGATCCACAAAGGGAGCATGATGCCTTTTTTTGCACAAGTTCCCCATTGGGCATGCAAGCCATCACTTAGGCAACCCTGCTTTATGTGGCAAAACTTGTATTACTTTAGTTAACTATTAAAGAAAAAAAAGAGAGGTGGAAATGAAGATATCTAGCAACAGACTAGGCTGTAATTGTGCACATGCTCTCTTCAAACTGCTGGGGAATGAAAAGGGGCCTACTTCTAAGCGGTCCTGGATAGATTACATTAATATCTTCCAGATGTTTTGGACTTCAACTCCCATCAGCCCAAGATAGCACAGACACTGGCAAGAGCTGTATTGTAAAAAGTTTTATTTTGTTGCCTTTGTAGTACTTGAAAGTTTAACCAGGAGTCTGCTTTGCACACATTTTTACAGTGGACAACCACCAGATTGTTCTTGCTCTGAACAGGACAACCCAGGAGTAACAGGTTCTTATAATTTCTACTGCATCCAAGGACCACTTCCTATAAATGCTTCATTTTTTTTATGGTGTTCGAGTTAGGAGAACTCCTTGAAGCTTGTTCCCTCTTCCTGGCAAAGCGGTACGTCGTCGTAGCACAGCACTTTAGAAATGAGTCAGAAATGAGCAGTCCTATTGTGTTCACTTTAGCAGAAATTTGGTGATAGCTGCTGGGTTTCTTAAATATGTTTATAGCAACAACTGTTGGAAGCCAGACTTGTGCTTAGCAGACTGTCTACTTCCAGCCTTTACTGAGATGCAGTGGGGTCTCAGAACTCAAGGAATGCTGTTCCCCTCCCGGTCCCCCTGCCCCCCATCACAGCAGAACAGCAATTAAGTGAACAGATTCAATACGGACTAGAAGGAGGAAGCGTATTTCTGGAGTGTGAACCCCGATCTCCCCACGCGACCATCAAGTGGCTTATGCAGACAGACGACTCTACCAAACGCAAAGTGGTAAGTCCTGCTAAACATTACTAGACATGACCTTATGCTGTGTGCACCGAGACGGTGGGAACTTAAAGCTGAGGATTGGAAAATCTGATCACACAGTGGGCACTTTTTAAAGAACAAAATCTAAAGTTGCTGTCTTACGGTGGATGTTGAAACTGGCAACTGACACTTTGCCGAATTGACAAAACCTGTAATCAGACTCACATACACTTCGTTAGCTCAAAACCAACCACACTACAGCTTATGCAGACTTAGGCCGCTGACTAGTGAAACAGTTGTGTAAGATGCGCATTTAAAAAAGCAAAATAATTTCAATTATGTCACATGCTCTTTCCTTCCCAGCTGCCCCGGGATCGCATACTGCTTCAGACACCTCAGGGTGTGCTTTTAGGCCCAGTGATGCCATCTGACAGTGGGCTCTACCAATGCATAGGCACCGAGAACCGCTTTCGCCACACACTGCGGCGGCTTCGTCTGCATGTCCTTCCGCGTGCTTTGCTGGAGGGGGCCATCAGCTCTGAAGAGACACCCACCCTGGGTATTTGCGAGAGCTACTGGCAACAGTTCAACAGAGCCCAAGACATCCAGCACAGCCAGGGTGGCCACCAGTCCCATGCGGGACCCAGCTTGTGGGGTTCTGAACAGCAATCCAACTGGTACAGAGCTACTCAGCAGCCCTCACTGAACTGGACCACCAGCAGTCCCCATCACTCCCAAAGCAGCAGCAGCAGCAGCAGCGGCCGCCGTCGCCATCATCACCATCACCGCTCCAAGCCGTGGGCAGGGCATCGAACGCCACCTCGAAGCTGAGCTGGACGGAAGACAGTGGTGGGCAGGGAGAGGCTTTGACCTAATCTTTGGCGTGAGAGAATGACATTCCAGTGGACTCTTTGTAAGAGCTGAGTGAATCCAGAGATGGGGAAAATCCTCTTTGCTTCCTCCAGATGGCGGGGACAACACTATTGCTAACAAAGGGTGTGGTGTGGTGTGTCCAGGCTAATTCCAGGGTTTTCAGGACCAGGGCTTACTGGCTCTTTCCTGAAATGGAAAGGTGACCAGTGCTAATTGCAAAGGCTTTGGCTTTAGGATTCTTTTTTTTTTTTTTTACAGTATTCATTCCCAAACCTTATGCCATCCTCTCACATCACAGAAGGAAAACTGTGGGGCTTCCTTCAACATTAACGCCACCATTTTATTAACCCTATGCTGCAGAAGCACGTAGCAGAAAATAAAATACCAGTTTATTTTCTAAACAAAATGGAAAAGGGCCATTGCGGATTTGTGAAAGGAAGAACATTTCCACGCACAGTGAGCCCAATGTTACAAGTAGTTTTTTAAGATCCAGCCTTGTTAGAATCAACCCTATCACGAACCGAAAGAGGGCAATGTTAACAAAAAAAAAAAAAGTGGTTTATCCCAAGTACTGCCTACACCACAGGTATTAAACGGAACCCTTGCTTCAATGGAAGTACTCACATTGTTCCTCTTTTTGTCCTCTTTGTAACCAAATAAGGAAATACAGAATATGGGCTTGGTGATACATACAGTGGGCACAAATGCCAGTCTATATACGTATCAACTGCTTTTCAGTCAAAACAAAGCAGGAGGCTTTAACCCATTACAGAGGCTCGCTCAGTATTAATTACAGTTGCAACTTCTTTGAAGGAAATACCTTTTTATGGCAGAAACACATAGGCCTTTATCTCTATTACCTCCACCTTTCTGATAGTTTAAACAGAAACGGTTAAGAACCTTTCAGATTATGAGCTTTTCCAGAACAAGAACAAACAGATTCTGTATTAGATCAAAGGCAAGTTTCATCTACAGTTGGTCCATACTGCGGTCATCGTCCCAATTGTAATACACATTTAAATTTCATTTACTTTGCACCCTTGATAGGTCTTACCGGCTTTATTCTTGAAGAATGTATTGTTTTTAAAAAGCCATTGGAGTCGGGGCGTGAGGGAAGAAGGGGGTTATCACCACAGCTCACGGAATGAATTCCAGAATATGTGATGATGGGAAACTCTTTCAAAGCCCTTTTCCAAGGCTGCTGGGGATTTCATAATTTAACTCCGGGTGCCAACTTGGCTATTCCCTATTTATTTCCGCTATGCCTCATTTCTAAAATTTAAGAGTATTTTGGTGTCTTTACTTGCATTTTTCCTAGATAAAGATTGAGGCATGGGAAGATATATCCTCTCATTCAATATAAGCTTTGGTATGAGATTTTTGTGAAAAGCATTTGAAAATTTCAAGTACACAACGATCTTTCGATGATCACTAATTTCACATCTGAGACACAAGAATTCTAAGATTTTTCTCTTACAGAATCCATGCTAATTCTTCCTCGGCTTGTCCAAGGTGTGTATTCAACTACCTTCAGTATAATAATGCTTTCTACAAATATACAGAAAATGCCACTTTTTATAAGTCATACATTTTAGCTCAAACTTTTATATTAAAATTAAGAAATCGTGGTTAAATAATATGTAGCCCATTCGATATTAACAGTTTCTCCTTTAATTATCATGAACCCTCTGATCACCTTTGCTTAGCATATCTTTAAAGGTGCATTCTCCAAAAAGATTCTTAAATTCCTCTGGAATGAAACTGACAGAATTCAGGTTCTACTCACTTGCCTTATCATATTTCTACTTTTTTGTCTTCACCTACTGGTCCTACTACTTCTCTGGATGTTTTTTTTTCCTGTTTGTTTGTTTCTGAAATATTTCAGGAAATTTTATTACATTTCACTGGTCTGAAAGATTTGTTCCTAATATTCTTAGCTTTTTGTCATTGGCAATATATTATTTTTGCAAGAATTGCAATTCTCTGATTATGTGTATCTAACAATTGGAGAAAACAAAATATAATTATCTACAACAACGATTAGTAATGTGAAAGAACCATTTCACACTACACCTCACTGAGAACCATGATACAAAAATTCAGGTTTGAAACAAGGAAACAGATACTCAGGGCTTCTCGTTACTCTAGGGTCATGCTCCTACATAGTAGGAAATTAGAAAACAAGCTACAGTACTGACAATATGTGGTGTGAAACTGGGCATGCTCACAACTGCCACCAGCAACTCTAACTGACCAGGTCGTCTTTATCCCAAGATCCAAGTAAATTTGTTAACCTCCAAAGTTTAATAATAAAAAAATCATAATACAATAAAATAACACACCCCTCCCTACCCCCAACATCCCACCCTTCTCTGCTGGAGAAAATAAAGGAAAACACTAAAAAGAGAAAGACAAAAGGTTTTTTAGTGTCAGAGCCTGAGGCAGTAGAGGGGCCCATGATTTGGGGGTGGGACGATGAGGGTGGAGTAGTGGCTGGAGTGGAACTAAAATATTCCTTGCCTTTTCCACCACCCTACAGAATAAAGTGGTTACCACAATTCCTATAAAACCCAACAGGTACCGGGAGGAGGATAGGGGTGTCTAGGGAGAGCTGCCCCTCTGTGCAACAGGAGGTGCTGTCCCTGCAGTATCCAGGGAATGCTGGTACAAAAAGGAGGACACTCTCCTCTCGAGAGAGAGAGAGAGAGAGCGCCCCCCTCCACTCCTTTCACTGCCTGAAGCGAGGAGCCGGGCATAAGTCCCGGCACATTCTACCACCCGTGCCGGATCTCTGCAAGGCTTCAATCCTTACAGCAACACGGTGATACCCTCAGCTGCTTCTGCCAAAGAGAACGCGGGCCCTGCTCGTTGGTGACCCCTGCAACGCCTCCCCTTTCTGCAGTTATCGACAATACAAAAGGAGGAAAAAGAAAATAAAATATTACATCATCTGAAAAATAGTCTGATGCAGGGCCAGTGCCAAGTCCTGGGGAGTGGGGGGAGATGCAGCCACAACTTCTAGGGCCGGGCGCCTCCCCATGCAGAGTGCTAGTCAAGCCAACTGAGTGACCTGGGGCTGCCAGAGTCCCTTACAGTACAGTATAGTCCAGGAAGGAGAAATCCAGGCATCTTCTAGCCGTCACAACTGCTAGGGAAGACAATTATTACAACACGTTAGGAACTAGGTCAGTCTGTTACAAAAAAAACCCCTACCTGCCCTGTAAACACCCCCAGACAACTTGGTGGCATCTTTCCTCTTCACTTACTCCGACTCCATTGTGGCTACAGTCTGTGCCTGCTGCAGGGGGACCGCCACCTTGGGACAGCACCGCGTCTGCCCCCCGGATCTTCTTTGGCTCTAATTCCTCCTTAGGCAGGACTGGGCCGTCACCACGCTCTGTCTTGCGTTTCCGCCGTCGCTCTGAGTCTCGGCCTCGCCCGCGGGTGGCACGCCGCTCTGCTTGCTCCAGCTGGAAAAAGACAAGAGCTCAGGGACTGAAAACTAGGCCTACACTTTTAACACACATATGTGGCATCATGTGGATGAATCTTACGAACACAATAATGTGGCTAAAAGGCATAATTACATACCCGGGGTATTTTTTTTGCCATAATTACGTATTTCTGACCATCCTAGTTGCAGTTCTTGAATAGGGGGAGAGTATTGAAGATGCAACCCCCCCCCCGTCACAAAATGCTGAAGAAAGAAAGCTTCTATAAGCAGAAGAGGTTTTGCTCATTTCCCATCCTCATTTACTGAGGGCTTTAATACTCCCCAGTATATAAGAACACAACAACAAAAATCTGTGAACGTACAGAGACACGTATCATAGCGACTGCTTGGTGTGGAATAAGGCAGTTCTCGACTCACAACCGTGACCGAACCCAGAATTTCTGCTGCTAAGCAATTGTTAAGTGAATCACTGCAGCTGTTAAATCAGTAATACGGTTGTGACGTGAATCTGGCTTCCCTGTGGACTTTGCTTGTCAGACGGTCGCAAAAGGGGATCACGTGACCCTGGGACACTCCCAACGGTCCTAAATACGTGCCACTTGCCCAGCGTCTGAATTTTGATCACGCAATCATGGGGATGCTGCAACCGCGATGGTCGCAAGTGAAACAAATAGCCGTGTGTCACTTTTTTCAGTGCTATTGTAACTCCGAACGGTCAGTAAACAAATGGTTGTAAGTTGAGGACTACCTGTGCAGTTAGAAAAAGCAAAGGGTGAAGATGCTGTAATTTTGGCTTTCTTTGATGTTCCAAAGATAACAACTGCTGCAGTTGCTGAAAAATGTGGGGGGAAAATCTTAAAAATTCCAAGTTTTGAAAAAATGACCCACTTGAAAGACATTGAAATAATAGAAAATACTTGTAGCTCGGGTTTTAGATTTTGGCTGTGGTTTGTTCTCCAAGCTTGTTTCAATATAATTCAATATAATTTCTGAACGTTTCGTTACCAAACTAGGTTAATATCATCAGCAGGATTTTATTGTCCTTGTCAAGACATTTATAAGCTAAGGAGAATAGGACAAGAAAATCCTGCTGATGATATTAACCTAGTTTGGTAACAAAACATTCAGAAATTATACTGAATTATATTGAAACAAGTTTGGAGAACAAACCACAGCCCAAATCCCTAAGACATTTTTCACATTAGCTGTTAGCATAGGAATCATCCCCTTTCATCTTGTATATCTCAATAAACTTTCACCAAGTCCTCCATACAGATAATAAAACTTTTCAATCAAATGATTTCAACATGGGTAACTGATGAAAAAAAAATCTGCATTCAGATTTCCTGACTTGTACCTCTATCTCTTACTATAAGCTGTCACACAGGAAGGGGAAAAAAAAAAAGTCATTTCTGTAGTTGACCGTCACTGTTTTGTGTTAAAGCCGCACACATATTTACCCTTTCCTGTGTGATACCAACTTTCAAAGAATCTTAAAATCTGACTCGGCTCCTGCGATACTAACAAACGTGGCATATTTTGTGGCTAAAAATGCTTCCCTAGCCTTTTTTATTAGAGGCAGCCTTAACACATTCACGAAGAAGACGTGGAAACCCACACAAATGAGAACAACTCAGAGTATCTGCTGACCGTCAGACTGATACTCACATCCAGTAGCTGCTGGAATTTGTGAAGTTGGGGAGCACAAGCAGCCTGCAGCAAGCGCCAAATGCTCTGGCTCTCATCTAGCGTCACCTCGAGAAGATCCCCTTCCATTAGCAGCTCTTCCAAAGGTAGGCGGACGGCATCTGCCAGCTCTAGGACAGGGCCTTGCAGCTGTGGCAGGTAAGAACAAAGCATCTCCAGGTCTGCAAGGGAAGCATAAAGGTTGTAAAGAAAACAGCCCCATTTCCTTATTTTTAATCACCGAACAGGGAATTTATCTTCCCACAAACAGCTGGTAGACAAGTCTTAACCCAAAGTGATGAGATGGAGTAGAACAGGGGTGTCAAACTCAATTTCATTGAGGGCCACATCAGCATTGCGGTTGCCCTCAGGGGGCCGGGTGGGTGTGGCCAGGGTGGATGCGGCCTGCTGAGTGGGCGTGGATGGAGTGGGGATGGCCTACTGGGTGGGTGTGGCCAGCTCTACATCGTTCGCATCAAGGGTGCCTGTGGGGGCCTGGGCAGGAGTGGGACAGATCTGAGGGTCTCTGGCAGAAGGGGGTGGGACCAGGGCAAGTGCCAAGGCATGGTCCACTGGAGAAGCCTCACTGTTCCTCTCAGGCCATGCCGGGGGGGGCTGGATGGTGGTGCGGGCTGCCCGGACCCCTGGGAGCAGAGGTCAAATGCCCAGCCTGGCCCTTGAGCACCCGCGCCACCAAACCCAGCCCCACTTCCTCAAGGCTGCTGCTCAAGGGTCTCCTGGTTCCTCGCTGTTTCCAGACAGCCTTGTGGAGCTAAGACTGAATGCATTTCAGCATAGAGGGCCACCACAAAATTGTACATTGGCTCCCGGCCAGCCTGTGCCAGGGCCAAGGCAGCGGGGGCCGTTCCCTCACTGTTTCCAGGATGGCTTTGTGGGCCACATGAAACCACTTCGCGGGCTGCATCCAGCCCCCGGGCCTTGTGTTTGACATATCTGGAGTAGAAGAACAGTACTCAAGTCCATATTTCAACTCTCAGTATTTTCAAGAAAGTAAAGAAAACTGGCCAGAGTTACTTACTTAGACTTAACAACAAAGGACTCTACTAGACTAGTACCTGAGGCACAGGAGCTGTTCTTCTCTGGAGTTGTGGCATCTCCATTCTCTAAGGAAATCTGAGGGAAGGGAGGGAAGAAGTGTGAGGAGAAAGATTTTTAAGCCACAAATGCAATTTCCACATCATGCCCATCAAGACCTACACTGGCTCTTCAGCTAATGGCAGGGGCAGGGGCAGGGGCAATAGCTCTTGTCAAGATACACTTGGTTTTGCCAATGTAGAGTAACAAAAAACATTTACCACATTACACTTAATGGCAGTGACATCTCCGAGACTGATTGGCTGAGCCGCTATGATGTCAAGAAATACTCAGCTCCTTCAGAGACGAACACAGTGAGCAGCCTGGCTTCTTTGAGGAGGAAAGACCATAAAACTCTGAAGAAGTCACAAGACTTTGTATAACCTTGGGAAATGATATTAAGGCTACAAAAGTCTGGAAGTTTACAGAAAGGTTTGGGGATTAATAAATTATGATAAAAGAGAGCCAGTGTAGTATAGGCTTAAGGTGTCAGGCTAGATTACAGAAATGTAGGTTGCCAGGCATGTTCTCAGTACTATCTGCCTCACAAGATTGCTATTACGGGGAGAAAATAAAAAGAGTATTATACACGTCTTGTGCATACACGGAAAAGATGAGATATAAATCTAATAAAGAAACTGATCAGAGGAGACAAGAAAAATGGCCTGGCGTTTAAGAATATGAACTGTAGGTTAAGGGGGAAGAGTCAAGAAAGAGTGTTTAAAAGAAAGCAGAACCAAGTAGACAGTGCTCTTATTTGAAAAAAGAAAAAAAAGGGGGGAGAGAGAGAGAGAGAGAAAGAGAAAGAGAGAGAGAAGGAGAGGTCTGAGAAACAGGAAGTGCTGGATTTTGAGAAATTTTTGCCAATGGCAATTTCTATTATGAATGGAATAATGTGGACAGCACAGTGAAGGCAGAACAGCAAGATTGTGTGTCTGTGGGACCCATGTATGTTTACTGGCTTTATGAGCTCATCTAACTTGTTGAGCTGGGCAATTAGAGGTAGTCCTCAACTTACAAACCACAACTGAGCCCAAATTGTCTGCTGCTAAGCGAGACAATTGAGTTTTGCCTCATTTTATGACCTTTCCGGCCACATTGGTTAAGCGAATCACTGCAGCTGTTAAGTTAATTACAGAGTTCAGCGAACCTGGCTTCCCCCATTGACTTTGCTTGTCAGAAGTTTGCAAAAGGTGGGATCCTATGATCCCGGGACACTGCAACTGTCACAAATATGAGTCAGTTGTCAAGCGTCTGGATTTTAATCACATGACACATGGGGATGCTGCAGCAGCTGTGAGATAAAACAGTCAGAAGTCACTTTTTTCAGTGCCATTGTTAATTTCGAACAGTAACTAAATGAACTGTTGTAAGTCGAGGACTGCCTGTATAGAAATCAAATAAATAACTCCTAATTATTTGACCTTAAGTACAGATACATTGTTTTAGATTACAAGACAAAATGCAGGAGTGGTGAGAGAAATCTCTTCCTGACCTGGTTTCCCCTTACAATAAATGCTTTTGTAAAAGGAAATGAATAATTGCTTCAAATCTCTCTGGTTCTTTCATTAATGACTTTTCTCCCCCCCAAAAAAAACCCAAACGCAGCAGACAGGCAAACTTCTGCAAAGGATTCACATGGCAAGGCCCTGCCTCAAATTCTGTCCTCAAGAAACGTGTGCAGCAAAACCTGGCGTCGGCCTTACCTTCCCACTGGAGAGGACTAGTCAGGCCAGAGGAGAGCTCATCTCCTGCACTCACCTTTGTTTGTTCATTGCAGCTGCTCTCTTTGAGCGCACCTGCGTCCTTGGCCGAGTCCCCAAGCAGCCGTTGCCGTAGCTCAGCTAAACGTCCCAAGGCAGCAACTACATCGGAGGAGGCGAGGAGCTGGCGAGCGCGGTCCTGCCACATAATGGCACGCTCGGTCAAGCACTGCAGGGCTTCTCCCTCGGGCAGCCGGACCGGAAGTTTCTGCAGAGCCACCAGCAAAGCCAGGATGGTCTCCAGGCGGGGCCGGCGGGACCGCTGGCATAGAGGACACAGGAATTTGGCTTCCCACTCCCACCATGCCGGAGAAGGCCGAGGATTGCCCAGGCGAGGCCAAGCTGCACAGGTGGTGTGGAACCAGTCCTGACACAGTTCACACTGCAACATAGCAGGGCTGGGAAGCTGGGAACACACGCAGTACTGGATCCCGGAAGGACTATGCACGGACGGCACGGGCTTCTGGGAATTCGACTGGCGTAGGCGTAGGATCCCTGCTTTCTCCTTCTGCTCGCCTTCTTTGAAGACCAAGATCTGTCGACACAAGATGAACGATTGTGATTCTCTGGGCCCTTTTGACCCAACAAAGCATACGCTACTTTTTCTCTGGCTCGTTTCGTATTATATTCTTTTTATATTGTTTGGTGTATTGTGAGCTGCATGGCATTGAGTAAAATACACAACTCCCAAAAGCAATTAGCAATCACTGAGATTTGTAACCCTCATCTCCCAATTCTCCCATCTGCATGATTCTCCTAACACTAATTTTTCCTCTGTGTGTAGTTTTGCCTCAATCCTTTTCAGCCTTACAATAGTTCTTGCAAATTTTTTAGCTGAATTCTCTCCTCACCGGTACCTACAGCTACCTACCCCCACGGTTTCTCAGCCAGCTACTCACAACAGAGCCGGGGTCCCTGAGGTCCTGTGCGGAGAGGCCCAGTCTCTCTGTGTCAGAATTGTAGAGTCCTGGCTCCTTCTCCCGCTGCCATTTAGTGCGTTTGACGCTATCTGAGTCAGCATCAGCACACGGACACAGCACCTGACAGAAAGACATTGAAGAATGAAGCTTTTGCCTCCGAAGTGAGGCTTTTATCGCACCAGTTCAAAAAACACCCCTAACCTCAAGCAACGTATAACAGGAGTTCTTTTTGAGAAAGGTCTTGGAGGCCTTTTCCCGCCAGGAATGTGCAGTAACTACTTGTACTTCCAAGTGATGCAATTCCTCCAAGTGCACTGGCAAATCTCTACCCACAGCCACAAGGCCCTCCAGGTCGTCCAGGCAGGGATAATGGTCTCCGTTCTGTGAAGAGGACACAGCATAGACTGTAGTACTCTAGAGGTGAAGCAACAAGGTCAAGTTCCATTGCCCCAGGCCCAAAGACTACAACCCACCTGGATCTCCTCCACATCAGCAATCCAAGCCTGTGCTTTAGATAGTGCCTCCTTGAGCGACAGGATATTGGGTAAGTGCACCGGGATGTTCTCTGCCTCCTTGATGATGGCTTCCAGCGTAGCTGGCAAATGCTTCTGCCTGCAAGAAATCAGGGATGGGCAGGAATGACAAATAAATTGTCATGGGGCATCTCTATAAAGCAATGCCTGGCTAAATTGGGATGAACCCCCTCTAGGAGCCATAGACTCCCCACAACTTAAGCTTACCTAGCTTCCAGACACATTTGCGCTTTTTCCTCCCAACGCTGAGCAATAGTGAGCAACTCCTGCAACTCAGCCATCGCCTTATCCACAGCAGGACTAGGGGCAAGTCCACAGCCAGAGGTGATGAGTGCTCTCATGACAGATAGCATAACCTTATCCTGGGGTGAACGCAGAGTCTGCTTGACCTCTTCCAGCCAGACTGCCTGCTGCACCTGCCTCTCTAGCAGCTCCATCTCTGGCACCTCCACCCCCAATCGTGTTCCTTGTGCCAGTAGTTTGTGCAACTCTGGGGAATTGCCTGAAAGATCTTGTAGGGCCTCTTGCACTTCCACCTGGAAAGCTTCCACCTTCTCCAACACATCCTAGAAAAAGACACATGGCAATCACAGCCAAGCCACTTGTGCAACCAGTGTGCCACCCAGACATAGTACTAATTCCTCCCTTTATTGTGATCATCAATAATTGTACCATAACCCTCTGTTGCTCACCTGGACCTCCTTTATCTGGTGCATGACACAGGGCAAGTTTGTCATTTGCTCTAGGAAGGCACGTAATTCCTCTACTGTCATATGGACTGATGACTCCCTGTAAATTTAAGCAGGAAAAAAGTGGGGCATGTTTCATTATAATTCCAGAAAATAATCTGAAAAACAGCTTGACGTGAAAATACCAAACAGATAAAAAGAACACCATTAAACAGGAGAAAAGGCTTCCGGAAAAGGATAATTATCTCCCAGAAAACAAAAGGGCTGCCAAAGGCTTCAATGGGTGATTTAAACTGAGTGAAAGGATTCTGCGTGGCATCTTGTCTTATCAATACAACTCTACTTAAAACCGACTCTCTGCACTCACTCTGTTTCTTGGATACTTATCAGACCCAGGGCCTCTGAGACACACTTCTCCGCTTCACTCAGACAGGCCTTGAGCCGATGAAGAAGTTCATTCTCAGGAAAGTTCCTCTCACGTGCCTCCGATTCCAGGGCACGCAACTCCTCCAAGGCTGCAAAAAGCACAGAACATGGTGGCATCCAGACCCATCTGATTGGTCCAACTGTACCAGCTACTCTCAACTCCCTGGAAGAAGCAAGGCTCTTGAATTTTATCAAAGACAGTCATCTGGCCCTCAGTTGCTTCCTTATTCCTCCCATTCCAGACTCAGTAGTTCCTTTTCACCCAGAAGCCCCTTTCTAGGACTCAACGCTACTAACTCCATTCCAATTCTCCCAAGCATATGATCCATAAGGATTCAGGTTCTCCTCACAACATGCCTGAACAAATCTGATAGCAATTACACAGGGCCTCAAAGGGATATGTACATTTCCTCCACCAAGACCTCAGGGATTAACTTCTTAAAAGACCCCAGAATCAAGGAGCGGGAGGGTGGGACCACCTACTTCTCTTGCGTCCATCTTCCACTTCCAAAGCAATACGAACTTTGTTGGCCCATGTGTCAAAGCATTCAGCTCGGACCTTTAGTTTATGTAACATGGCTGGGAGTTCATCCAGAGTATACCGATACCTGAATGAGGAAGGACATTCAGAGCAGAAAAACGGTAAATGTACTTCAGTCAGGGCCACAAGCAATGCCTTCTCACAACACTGTCCTGTTTCCATATTGTATTAAGCTATACGGGTAGCCCTCAACTTACAATAGTCCATTTAGTGACCATTCAAAGTTACAAAGGGACTTAAAAAAGCGACTTATGACCATTTTTCACACTTACAACCATTGTAGCATCCTAATGGTCATGTGATCAAAATTCAGACGCTCAGCAACTGGTTCATATTTACGACGGTTGCAGTATCCTGAGATCATGTGATCCCCTTTTGTGACCTTCTGACCAGCAAAGCCAATGGGGAAGACAGATCCACTTAACTGTGCCCCTAACTTAACTGCAGTGATTCACTTTAACAACTGTGGCAAGAAAAGTCGTAAAATAGGGCAAAATTCACTTCACAACTCACTTAGCAATAGAAATTTTAGGCTCAATTGTGGTCATAAGATGAGGACTACCTATAGCTGGTTTCTCAAACAAACGTACATGAAAGAACCGCTAGAACAGCCCTTCCCAAATTACTCTGGACCAACTTGATTAGGGAGGAGGGTTCTCCTCAACTAGCCCATTATGAATAAATAAAGGAGGCTCCTGTGCTCAGGGTCTCCCAGTCTACTCATGTCTGAATGGCTGAAGACTACAACTGCCTCAGAATTTTATTCAGGATGGGAGACAAAATATACAAGGAAGATTGTTGTACTGTATTGTAAGTTCTAGTTCCTTATTTTTATGCTCCTACACATTTTAAGTCACCTGAAGTACCTTTTGGTGAAAGGCAGCCATATGAATTTAACCCAGTGACTATATTTTAACTTAAGGTGACTCATTCATGGAAGACCCCCACGTTTCTACTCACCTGAGGTACTGCCTGCTACTAGGGCACTTGCAGAGGTCATTGATGTGGTAAAGGCAGACAAGACAATTTGGACAATCGTTGCAAGCCAGCGCTGACAGAAAACAGGTTGTCTTGCATTTGTCACATTGGCGCTCATCATCTGGAAGCAACTCAAAAGCCTCTCGCTCTGCTTCAGTGATTCCCTGGGGCAGCAGAGAAAATTGATGAGCGGCTTGATCATGCCCAACTAATCCTGGCTTCCGACAGTATTCACTTGCCATATCGACCCACCTTGTCAAGGAGAGCCTTCCTCAATTTACGCTCCTCCTGGACCAAGATAAACATCTCCTTGTGTACAGCAGCCGCCAAGTTCAAGTCCAACTTTTCAGGGCAAGCAGCCATTTTGCAGATAAGCTCTTCGTGAGAGAAGACACAGTAACGGCGAAGGCGCCGATAGTGCTCAATGCACCGGCGACCAGCTGGCAACTGAGTATGAGGCAGAGGGGGGAAAAAAGAAATCTAGAAGTATATGAAGAATTTTGGTCCCACGCACAACTTTTACAGCTGAGAACTATGAGCTGCAAACCCGATTCTCCGCTTCGCACTCCTCTTCTGTGTTACCACTGTGGCCATTAAAGAATTATGAAAGCAAACATGAGAAATTCCTGCTGGTTATAAACTTACCCAGTCAGCAGTGCAAAAATTAACTGCTTCCGCGAAGTTGTAGCCCTGATTGAAGCCACTGTGATAAGCTCTAGGGAAGGTAATTACAAACTCTCCAGCACACTGATTGGTCCGGACGACCTACAGATGCAAAAGAGAAACAATGAGAGCAGGGACTATAATCTAGAGGAGAAAAAGGTACACCCAAGCATGTAAAGGTGACTCACAGGGACGCCATGAGCCATGAGTGTATTAGGGTTCATGAGTGTCACCAACTGGTGCAACAGGTCTGGCTGGCTTTCAAAAAGCTCTGGGGTCAGTTTCTTCATAACATCTTCCAAATGTTCAGCTGCAAAGGATGGGACCCCATACCAAGTCTTAGGTTCACCCCTAGAAAAATAAGCTTGTCAGAGAATACTGTCCAAAAAAGGGAGCGAAAACTGAAACACTGTCATTGGAAGATAACTGCTGGGATTATTCTTTCTGAACACTTTTTTTAACACTTTTATAGTCCCCTTAAGTCAAAAGGGAGCAAATATTTGCAATTCAAAACCATATTTAAAGGTCTCAAGGACTTGCCACCAAAATGCCAGCGATACAATCAGGGTCATTAAGGAACATAAATGCAATGCTGAAGAGCCACATACTTTAAAATGTCTAGTCATATACAAAATGTCATTAAATACAAACTTTACTTCACTAGTCTTCTCTTTCAATTTATTTTTCCTCTTGTACAAATAAAAAATGCAGTTTTGAATTCTAACTAGTTTAATGAACTGCTATGCTATTTCCATTTGTGGAAATTATCACTACAGGTAGTCCTTGACTTATGGCCACAACAGAGCCCAAAATTTCTCTCGATAAGCAAGACAGCTGTTTAAGGGAGCTTTTACGACTTTTCTTCTGTTAACAGACGTTAAGTGAATCATTAAGTTAGTAACACGACTGTTAAGTGAATCTGGCTTCCCCATTGACTTTGTCTGTTCGCAAAAGGGGATCACATGACCCTGGGACACTGCAACTGTCATAAATACAAGTCAGTTGCCAAGCGTCTGAATTTTGATCATGTGACCATGGGGATGCTGCAATGGTCGTTAAGTATGAAAAATGATCATAAGTCACTTTTTCCAGTCCTGTTGCAACTTCGGTCACTAAGCGAATTGTGGTAAGTCGAGGACTACCTGTACTTCACTATCAAAAAGTTGCTCCAGGTGGCAGATTTCTTTCCCTCCCTCCTGAAGTCTCACCAGTGGAGGTAGTTGATAGAGTAACTCCAGTGATCCTCGATGTGCCAGCAGAAAGCAGAGAACACCATGCCCACATACAGCCACGGCACCTTCATGCCCGAAATGTCAGCATTGATGTGGCACAGCACTGACTGCTTCAGCACTGGCATCACATTGAGGTTCCAGCCGCTGGCTGCATACTCCTGCAAGGCAAGGCGAAGGGTAAGAAAGACGGGGGGGGGGGGGGGG